>NC_069499.1:1379332848-1379417848 GCF_027579735.1 Bombina bombina | reverse complement strand
TAAGTTATTGATATCCTGTTGTACAAACCTAATAAAAGTTTCCACACCAGAATTACTGGTAGGAGGTATGAATGAAGACTTTTTATGTAAATTAAGGCATTTCAGATCAAGGGGATTTGTTTGCATAACACCTTCATTTATTTGGATTTCAGTATACACATTATTTGTATTTATATTATTGCTACCATACATCGCCTTCAACCTGAGCATTCTGAAAAATTTATACAAATCTTTATCAACTTCAAATTCGTCACAGTCCTTAGTAGGGCAGAAGGAAAGTCCTTTCATTAGCAAGCTATGTTCCGTCTCGGTTAGCTCGTATGCCGAGATATTAATTACTAGACTCTCCTTGTCCTGTATGGGGGAAATGTGGTCAGGCTGTGCGTTTACCTTCATTTCCGCATACCCCGTCGGAACCTCCCTCCTTGTTGACGTCTCGGCATCTGCCGGTTTCGGTTCCAGGAGCTCCGCGTGTACATCCGTTGTTCTTTGGGATCGGCGGTGCTTCCGCCCTCCCCTCCGGTGTCTCCGTCTGAGCCGGAATCTAAAAAACTTTCCCCAGAGGATGACCCTTCGGCTAGTCTGTCCTGCTCTGTTGACGTTCTCGGCATTCTCCTCCAATGAGGTGTATCGCGTATCTCGCGTTGTCTTGACGTGTGGTCACGTGACCAGTTGTACACCCGGTGATTGGTGTAATCAAGCTCATCACGTACAAACTTAGATCTTTTCCTCTCCTCAAGATCTGAACGATATTGAGCCAACAATGTATCAATTTCTTCTTTAGTGGTTTTCAACATTTCCAAAGTATACTTTGTTTCCATTCCCCGCTCGGCTTCCAGCACCAATCCTTTTTGTTTGTCAATCTCTAACTGCAGACATTCTACAGTGAGCACAATTAAATCAAAAGAGCACTTGTTAAGTATACTCTCAAATCTTGTTCTGTACAGTTCATGGTTAGCCAGTATGGTGGGTCTCAATTTTATCCTTAGGCCTCTAGGAATTCTTTTAATGCGGTAATATTCTGCTAGCGTGACTGAGTGCAGCTCTAGAGAAATCAGTCTCCTCTTTGTTTTTTCATATTCCTTTTTTGAATCCACTTCAGCAGAATTTCTTAGAAAGCTCCTTGATCCCAAGGCCAATGAAGTGATGCGTGCTGCATCGAGGTCAGAATAGGAAAAAGTAACAGGTTGGATGTCCTCCATAGTACCTTCACTCACTGGTAGTGCACGTAACTCTGCTGATTCCATGTGTGCAAAATAAACAGATAGAGTCCAGCACTTATTGAATTGCTTTAACCTGGCTGTGTGCTCGTTACAATGGGCTATCAGCAAAAACCCAAATAGGTACAGTCCATATGTAGAAAGTAACAGCACCACTGCATCAATTTTCTTAAAGGTGAATTATTTCTTTATTGGAGATATCACAACAATAAAACAGCGACGTTTCGGACCTACATGGTCCTTAATCATGCATAGTTAAAACACAGTAAAACACACATTTAAAAAGGGTGGTATGACCAATCAGATTTCAGCTCACATTTTTAATTGAATTAACCCATGCCTATCCAGGCCAGATAATATACATATTACTTTTTCTATTAGTGGCCTCTAGTGGTACCATATTGAATAACACCCTATCAAAAATTATAAAAACAAATACAGATCATAGTCCCTATTCAGACCATAAGGGTACAATGTATTCAATTTCTTGATCCACCAAACTTCTTTTTGTTTAGTTTAAGTTCTCTGTTACCCCCTCTTCTGTGTATGGGGATATGGTCGATTACTTGGAAGCGCAGCTGACTAACAGTGTGTCCCATTTGGGTGAAATGTGCAGATACTGGCAGAGACATATCTTTAGATTTAATTGATGCCTTATGCTGACTAAACCTATCCCTGGCGGCTTGGGTGGTCTCTCCGATATAACAGAGGCCACATGGACATTTGAGTAGATAGATTACATAATTGGTTTGACAAGTGTATAGACCATTGATGGTGTACTGTTTACGTTTGTCATTTTGGGCCAAATATTTACCTCTAAGAGGGGTACGGCCATGGGCTCCAATGTAGCCCCCTCATATGCCAATCTGTTCATGAGTGGCTTTGAAAATAAATTTGTTTACATTAATAAGTCATTCAATTCTTGTTGTAAGCTATGGCTAAGGTATATAGACGATATTTTTGGCATATGGGGGGGCTCATTGGAGTCTCTGACACAGTTTGTGGATGAAATTAATGCCTCAATGACAAACATCAAGTTTACACTTACATATTCATCTCATGAGATTAATTTTTTGGATACCACTGTTTATATACAAGATGATAAATTGAACACTGATCTCTTTACTAAACCTACAGACAGAAATACTCTTTTGAGGTATGAAAGTTTTCATCCGGAGACAGTGTTCAATTCTATCCCAAGAAGCCAGTTACTACGCACTAAAAGGATAGTGAGTGATCAGGACAGATTGCCCTCTAGGCTACAATCTATGGGTAAGAAGTTTATTGAAAGAGGTTATCCTCAGGAGATTATAAATAAAAGTATCATGGATCTTGATAAAAGTAAAGCCAAACCTAAAACCAAAAATGATGTAAATAGATTGGTGCTCACTATGGAATATAGTCAGCGAAGCCAACATATTTTTAAAGCAGTAAGAAAACACTGGCATCTATTAACTAAATTTAATCCTGAAGTTGAGTCTTTCAAATTACCACCAATGCCATCCTATAGACGGGTGAGAAATCTAAGGGATAATCTAGTCAGAGCAGATGTGGGGACAACTAAACAATCTGAAATTAATTATTTGACTACTCCCAATAAAGGATGTTATCCTTGTCTGCATTGTGCACAATGTAATTCAGTTATTAGAGGTAAATATTTGGCCCAAAATGACAAACGTAAACAGTACACCATCAATGGTCTATACACTTGTCAAACCAATTATGTAATCTATCTACTCAAATGTCCATGTGGCCTCTGTTATATCGGAGAGACCACCCAAGCCGCCAGGGATAGGTTTAGTCAGCATAAGGCATCAATTAAATCTAAAGATATGTCTCTGCCAGTATCTGCACATTTCACCCAAATGGGACACACTGTTAGTCAGCTGCGCTTCCAAGTAATCGACCATATCCCCATACACAGAAGAGGGGGTAACAGAGAACTTAAACTAAAACAAAAAGAAGTTTGGTGGATCAAGAAATTGAATACATTGTACCCTTATGGTCTGAATAGGGACTATGATCTGTATTTGTTTTTTATAATTTTTGATAGGGTGTTATTCAATATGGTACCACTAGAGGCCACTAATAGAAAAAGTAATATGTATATTATCTGGCCTGGATAGGCATGGGTTAATTCAATTAAAAATGTGAGCTGAAATCTGATTGGTCATACCACCCTTTTTAAATGTGTGTTTTACTGTGTTTTAACTATGCATGATTAAGGACCATGTAGGTCCGAAACGTCGCTGTTTTATTGTTGTGATATCTCCAATAAAGAAATAATTCACCTTTAAGAAAATTGATGCAGTGGTGCTGTTACTTTCTACATATGGACTATATATATATATATATATATAATTAGTAAAGAACATAGGAATGTGAAGTATTCCTAATACACGTTTGGCTTTAGTGTAGTTGGTCTAGCGCAGCTTCAGGTTAGCATGTGATCGTAAAAAATTAAAAAAACGCTTTGTTTTGAGTGCATCATAGAAGTCTATGGGGAGAGGGAGTTAGTATGGTCATGATATCCTAAAACCAGAAGCTTGCATTCCTAACTTTTTACTTGTAATACCAGTTCTAACCTGGGAGCGCTAATGTTTTACCTTGAGCGCAGTTAGCGATTTTAAACGATAAAAATATATTGCTCCGCTTGTAATCTAGGCCATAGAGATCCACTGCGAATTGTGGAAATATTACATACTCTAACTAATTGCTGCATGACATTTTTGCACTACAGTTTCGCTTTACTTCCTGGAGTCAGGGAACCATAGCTAATAGAGGTATTTTCTGGTTCCTAACAAATTTAAATGATTCTGCTCATAGCAATATACTGTCTGTATAAAGGCCCTTGACTGGCTTCTGAATATTCATGCTATCTTCTAAATGTGAAATAAAGATATTAACACCTGCTCTGTGTATCAAACACAACATTAGAGCTTCAAATATTCTGTAACTTTTTATGATAACAGCGATAGGAGAGATGTTTCTTATCAAAGATTTATTTAGTGAATCGAGGCTAATGGTTGTACTTCCTTTTACTTACACCCATAATCTCCAGCTATTGTTAACTGAATCTCTGTAGAAAGTGCAAGATAATCTGTTTCCTGACCAAAATATACACTAGTTCAAGTAATGTTCCCACAGTGGCTGCAAGGTTACTTCAGTTCACTCTGTGAAGATAATAATCCCTATTTTTTTAGGTCAAGGGCAGGTGAGGCTGTGAACTGGCCTCAGGGAATTATCATTGCAATTAAATGCTTCTTCCAGGCCATTTATAGACACTACTGTAAACAGGCAGGCAAGGACAAAGCTTGGGGATGCTCCTGAGATGTAAGCAGAAGTTCCGGTGCCTCCTAATTCCTATAACAATGTGTTTACATATCCCACAGAGGATGGTATGATTAAGTGCATCATATTACCTGATTCTCAGGCTTGAAATAAACAAGTAGGTATCCGTTTATCAAACACAAGAGACTGGTATTGTGCTGCGCATAGGTATTTCCTCTCCAAACAACAACATTTTAACCAAGGGCACGCAGGACCTGCTGACGCAGATGTAAAAAACTTGCTGACAGGATAATGTACATTTGTTTGAAGGAAAATGTGTACTTTTGAAATGCTGATGCTTTTGATTTTTGTGCAAAGATAGTATTTCTCTTGTTAAGTGTATCCAGTCCACGGTTCATCCATTACTTGTGGGATATTCTCCTTCCCAACAGGAAGTTGCAAGAGGATCACCCACAGCAGAGCTGCTATATAGCTCCTCCCCTCACTGCCATATCCAGTCATTCTCTTGCAACTCTCAACTAAGATGGAGGTCGTAAGAGGACTGTGGTGTTTTATACTTAGTTTATTTCTTCAATCAAAAGTTTGTTATTTTTAAATGGTGCCGGAGTGTACTGTTTATCTCAGGCAGTATTTAGAAGAAGAATCTGCCTGCGTTTTCTATGATCTTAGCAGAAGTAACTAAGATCCTTTGCTGTTCTCACATATTCTGAGGAGTCAGGTAACTTCAGAGGGGGAATAGCGTGCAGGTTTTCCTGTAATAAGGTATGTGCAGTTAAAATATTTTTCTAGGGATGGAATTTGCAAGAAAATGCTGCTGATACCGAAGTAATGTAAGTAAAGCCTTAAATGCAGTGATAGCGACTGGTATCAGGCTTATTAATAGAGATACATACTCTTATAAAAGTGTATTTTAAAACGTTTGCTGGCATGTTTAATCGTTTTTTACATATGTTTGGTGATAAAACTTATTGGGGCCTAGTTTTTTCCACATGGCTGGCTTGAATTTTGCCTAGAAACAGTTCCCTAAGGCTTCCCACTGTTGTAATATGAGTGGGAGGGGCCTATTTTAGCGTTTTTTTGCACAGCAAAAATTACAGACACAGACATCCAGCTTCTTCCTGCATGATCCAGGACTTCTCTGATGGGCTCAAAAGGCTTCAAAAGTCGTATTGAGGGAGGTAAAAAGCCACAGTAGAGCTGTGGCAGTTGTTGTGACTGTTTAAAAAACGTTTTTGTCATTTGTTATTCCGTTTTTGGTATTAAGGGGTTAATCATCCATTTGCAAGTGGGTGCAATGCTCTGCTAACTTATTACATACACTGTAAAAATTTTGTTAGTGTAACTGCATTTTTTCAAAATTTGGGAAAATTTGTGTTTCTTAAAGGCGCAGTAACGTTTTTTATATTGCTTGTAAACTTGTTTTAAAGTGTTTTCCAAGCTTGCTAGTCTCATTGCTAGTCTGTTTAAACATGTCTGACACAGAGGAACCTACTTGTTCATTATGTTTGAAAGCCATGGTGGAGCCCCATAGGAGAATGTGTACTAAATGTATTGATTTCACCTTAAACAGTAAAGATCAGTCTTTATCTATAAAAGAATTATCACCAGAGGGTTCTGTCGAGGGGGAAGTTATGCCGACTAACTCTCCCCACGTGTCAGACCCTTCGCCTCCCGCTCAGGGGACGCACGCTAATATGGCGCCAATTACATCAGGGACGCCAATAGCGATTACCTTGCAGGACATGGCTGCAATCATGAATAATACCCTGTCAGAGGTATTATCTAGATTGCCTGAATTAAGAGGCAAGCGCGATAGCTCTGGGGTTAGGAGAGATACAGAGCGCGCAAATGCTGTTAGAGCCATGTCTGATACTGCGTCACAGTATGCAGAACATGAGGACGGAGAGCTTCAGTCTGTGGGTGACATCTCCGACTCGGGGAAACCTGATTCAGAGATTTCTAATTTTAAATTTAAGCTTGAGAACCTCTGTGTATTGCTTGGGGAGGTATTAGCTGCTCTGAATGACTGTAACACAGTTGCAATTCCAGAGAAATTGTGTAGGCTGGATAGATACTATGCGGTGCCGGTGTGTACTGACGTTTTTCCTATACCTAAAAGGCTTACAGAAATTATTAGCAAAGAATGGGATAGACCCGGTGTGCCCTTTTCCCCACCTCCTATATTTAGAAAAATGTTTCCAATAGACGCCACTACACGGGACTTATGGCAGATGGTCCCTAAGGTGGAGGGAGCAGTTTCTACTTTAGCAAAGCGTACCACTATCCCGGTTGAGGACAGTTGTGCTTTTTCAGATCCAATGGATAAAAATTGGGGGGTTACCTTAAGAAAATGTTTATTCAACAAGGTTTTATTTTACAGCCCCTTGCATGCATTGCGCCTGTCACTGCTGCGGCAGCATTCTGGTTTGAGGCCCTGGAAGAGGCCATCCAGACAGCTCCATTGAATGAAATTATTGACAAGCTTAGAACGCTTAAGCTAGCTAACTCATTTGTTTCTGATGCCATTGTTCATTTGACTAAACTAACAGCTAAGAATTCCGGATTCGCCATCCAGGCGCGTAGGGTGCTATGGCTTAAATCCTGGTCAGCTGACGTGACTTCAAAGTCTAAATTACTCAACATTCCTTTCAAGTGGCAGACCTTATTCGGGCCTGGCTTGAAGGAAATTATTGCTGACATTACTGGAGGCAAGAGTCATACCCTTCCTCAGGACAGGGCCAAATCAAAGGCCAAACAGTCTAATTTTCGTGCCTTTCGAAATTTCAAGGCAGGAGCAGCATCAACTTCCTCCACTTCAAAACAAGAGGGGACTGTTGCTCATTCCAGACAGGCCTGGAAACCTAACCAGTCCTGGAACAAGGGCAAGCAGGCCAGAAAGCCTGCTGCTGCCCCCAAGACAGCATGAAGGAACGGCCCCCTATCCGGAAACGGATCTAGTGGGGGGCAGACTTTCTCTCTTCGCCCAGGCGTGGGCAAGAGATGTTCAGGATCCCTGGGCGTTGGAGATCATATCTCAGGGATATCTTCTGGACTTCAAAGCTTCTACTCCACAAGGGAGATTTCATCTTTCAAGGTTATCAGCAAACCAGATAAAAGAGGCATTCCTAAGCTGTATGCAAGACCTCCTAGTAATGGGAGTGATCCATCCAGTTCCGCGGACGGAACAAGGACAGGGATTTTATTCAAATCTGTTTGTGGTTCCCAAGAAAGAGGGAACCTTCAGACCAATCTTGGATCTAAAGATCTTAAACAAATTCCTCAGAGTTCCATCATTCAGTACATGACCACAGTGGACTTAAAGGATGCCTACCTTCACATACCGATTCACAAAGATCATCATCGGTTCCTAAGGTTTGCCTAGACAGGCATTACCAATTTGTAGCTCTTCCCTTCGGGTTGTCGGGTTGGCCACTGCCCCGAGAATTTTTACAAAGGTTCTGGGCTCACTTCTGGCGGTTCTAAGACCGCGAGGCATAGCGGTGGCTTTCAAATTGGCGTCAAGCTTTCAAATTGCCAAGTCTCATACAGAGATAGTTCTGGCATTTCTGAGGTCGCATGGGTGGAAAGTGAACGTGGAAAAGAGTTCTCTATCACCACTCACAAGAGTCTCCTTCCTAGGGACTCTTATAGATTCTGTAGAGATGAAAATTTACCTGACGGAGTCCAGGTTATCAAAACTTCTAAATGCTTGGCGTGTCCTTCATTCCATTCCACGCCCGTCAGTGGCTCAGTGCATGGAAGTAATCGGCTTAATGGTAGCGGCAATGGACATAGTGCCATTTGCGCGCCTGCATCTAAGACCACTGCAATTATGCATGCTAAATCAGTGGAATGGGGATTACTCAGATTTGTCCCCTCTACTAAATCTGGATCAAGAGACCAGAGATTCTCTTCTCTGGTGGCTTTCTCGGGTCCATCTGTCCAAGGGTATGACCTTTCCCAGGCCAGATTGGACGATTGTAACAACAGATGCCAGCCTTCTAGGTTGGGGCGCAGTCTGGAACTCCCTGAAGGCTCAGGGATCGTGGACCAATAAATATTCTGGAGTTAAGAGCAATATTCAAGGCTCTTCTAGCTTGGCCTGAGTTAGCAACACTGAGCTTCATCAGATTTCAGTCGGACAACATCACGACTGTGGCTTACATCAACCATCAAGGGGGAACCAGGAGTTCCCTAGCGATGTTAGAAGTCTCAAAGATAATTCGCTGGGCAGAGTCTCACTCTTGCCACCTGTCAGCGATCCACATCCCAGGCGTAGAGAACTGGGAGGCGGATTTTCTAAGTCGTCAGACTTTTCATCCGGGGGAGTGGGAACTCCATCCAGAGGTGTTTGCTCAACTGGTCCATCGTTGGGGCAAACCAGAAATGGATCTCATGGCGTCTCGCCAGAACGCCAAGCTTCCTTGTTACGGATCCAGGTCCAGGGACCCGGGAGCAACGCTGATAGATGCTCTAGCAGCTCCTTGGTTCTTCAACCTGTCCTATGTGTTTCCACCGTTTCCTCTGCTCCCTCGACTGATTGCCAAAATCAAACTGGAGAGAGCATCGGTGATTCTGATTGCGCCTGCGTGGCCACGCAGGACCTGGTATGCAGACCTAGTGGACATGTCATCTCTTCCACCATGGACTCTGCCTCTGAGGCAGGACCTTCTAATACAAGGTCCTTTCAATCATTCAAATCTAATTTCTCTGAGACTGACTGCATGGAGATTGAATGCTTGATTCTATCAAGGCGTGGCTTCTCCGAGTCAGTCATTGATACCTTAATACAGGCTCGGAAGCCTGTCACCAGGAAAATCTACCATAAGATATGGCTTAAATATCTTTATTGGTGTGAATCCAAGAGTTACTCATGGAGTAAGGTTAGGATTCCTAGGATATTGTCCTTTCTCCAAGAGGGTTTGGACAAAGGCTTATCAGCTAGTTCTTTAAAAGGACAGATTTCTGCTCTGTCTATTCTTTTGCACAAGCGTCTGACAGAAGTTCCAGACGTCCAGGCATTTTGTCAGGCTTTGGTTAGGATTAAGCCTGTGTTTAAAACTGTTGCTCCCCCGTGGAGCTTAAACTTGGTTCTTAAAGTTCTCCAGGGAGTTCCGTTTGAACCCCTTCATTCCATTGATATTAAACTTTTATCTTGGAAAGTTCTGTTTTTGATGGCTATTTCCTCGGCTCGAAGAGTCTCTGAGTTATCTGCCTTACATTGTGATTCTCCTTATCTGATTTTTCATTCAGACAAGGTAGTTCTGCGTACCAAACCTGGGTTTTTACCTAAGGTGGTTTCTAACAGGAATATCAATCAAGAGATTGTTGTTCCATCATTGTGCCCTAATCCTTCTTCAAAGAAGGAACGTCTTTTGCATAATCTGGACGTAGTCCGTGCCTTGAAGTTTTACTTACAGGCTACTATAGATTTTCGTCAAACATCTGCCCTGTTTGTCGTTTACTCTGGACAGAGGAGAGGTCAAAAAGCTTCGGCAACCTCTCTCCTTTTGGCTTCGGAGCATAATACGCTTAGCCTATGAGACTGCTGGACAGCAGCCCCCTGAAAGGATTACAGCTCATTCTACTAGAGCTGTGGCTTCCACCTGGGCCTTTAAAAATGAGGCCTCTGTTGAACAGATTTGCAAGGCTGCGACTTGGTCTTCGCTTAACACCTTTTAAAAATTTTACAAATTTGACACTTTTGCTTCTTCGGAGGCTGTTTTTGGGAGAAAGGTTCTACAGGCAGTGGTTCCTTCCGTTTAAGTTCCTGCCTTGTCCCTCCCATCATCCGTGTACTTTAGCTTTGGTATTGGTATCCCACAAGTAATGGATGATCCGTGGACTGGATACACTTAACAAGAGAAAACATAATTTATGCTTACCTGATAAATTTATTTCTCTTGTAGTGTATCCAGTCCACGGCCCGCCCTGTCCTTTTAAGGCAGGTCTAAATTTTAATTAAACTACAGTCACCACTGCACCCTATGGTTTCTCCTTTTTCGTCTTGTTTCGGTCGAATGAGTGGATATGGCAGTGAGGGGAGGAGCTATATAGCAGCTCTGCTGTGGGTGATCCTCTTGCAACTTCCTGTTGGGAAGGAGAATATCCCACAAGTAATGGATGATCCGTGGACTGGATACACTACAAGAGAAATACATTTATCAGGTAAGCATAAATTATGTTTTTGTATGCACAAACCAAGACTACAACAAGTTAAGCATTGTGTCACTCGGCGCAAAACCTTCCTGTTTTAGAGCAGATCTATCTGCTTCTGCCAAGATCAGGCACTCTCTAACAAAGTGTGTTTCTCACACGCAACGCGTAAGAGGCATTCTGCTGCAGAAGGATTGCCGTTTCACCTTTATTTTGTACTTACCCCTGTATCTACAAGTACAAATAAAGATTTACACTTGCACCTGAACAGATTGCTGTTTTCCTTTGCTGTAACTGTCCCTGAAACAGACTTGCATGTCTTTTCTGATCACACACAGTTGTTTCTGCCAATACAGGGATGGCAAACCTTTTTAAGATAGTTTTCCCAGATTTTCTTCTAAAAATTCCCTTGCAAGCAGCACACTGCATGGTAACAAAGGTATTTGTGTGCCACTTTGTGCAAGTGCGCTTAGGGTTGCCACCACTGTGAATCTAAAACCTTACTTAAAAGGACACTGAACCCAATTTTTTTCTTTTGTTATTCAGATAGTGCATGCAATTTTAAACAACTTTCTAATTTACTCCTATTATCACATTTTCTTCATTCTCTTGGTATGTTTATTTGAAAAGCAAGAATGTAAGTTTAGATGCCGGCCCATTTTTGGTGAACAACCTGGGTTGTCCTTGCTGATTGGACAGCACCAATAAACAAGTTCTGTCCATGGTACTGAACCACAAATTTGCTGGCTCCTTAGCTTAGATGCCTTCTTTTTCAAATAAAGATAGCAAGAGAACGAAGAAAAATTGATAATATTAGTAAATTAGAAAGTTGCTTAAAATTGCATTATCTATCTGAATCATGAAAGAAAAAAATTGGGTTCAATGTCCCTTTAATGTTGTTAAATTTCAAACCCCTAGTTGACCACAATAAAATCTGCTTTTGATGACATGAAGGAGCTATAATACAATGCTGTAATGTGCTAGAACATTTTATTATTGTTCCATTTCTTGAATAGAACAATGGCTCCATTTATCAAGCTGCAATAGCAGCTTTGGAGCCCCAGCATTTCAGGTTCACTTGAACAAGCCTGAAACACTAGTTAAGTAGCAGCAATCTTAAGACCTAAATTGTGGCTGAATTCAATCATCCTGATCAGGGGGCGCCATTGCACAAGCAGTGGCTTGTGCAATGTTAAATGCAGGTAGCATATTGCTGCCTGCTCGCCGTGAGGCTGGACGGACAAGGTTCATGACAGTGAACCTCTTCTGCTCGCCTGATGATAAATGGACCCCAAAGTCAACTCCTGATCAACAATGCACTGGCAATCCAGAGCTGAACATTGCTGCTCTTGATTGATTCAGTAGCTGTTTTCAGCCTTCAACTACTATTGCATTGCCAGGCCTGACTTTTTGAACTGTGTTTCACCTCTTTGCTAATACATCAGAGCATGTAAATATTGAGCTAGCCCTTTAAATGAACTATCTTATCTGCACATATTTAAATTCAGCTCTGGACAGGCAATGCACAACTGGTATAGAGCTACACACAGCTGCTGAGCAAATCGGATGGTATAGGTGTGCAGCTGCCAATCACGGACCATGTTCCTCTCAGGATCAGCAGTGCATTGCTGCTCCAGAGTTAACATAATTGTGGAGTTCTGTTTAAGCAATGATAAAATTAATTTTATTATTGTTTCTTTCCATCCACCTTAACTTGTCCCCCTATCTAAAGTATTTATCTATCTTTCCAATTTAAACCATCATGCCCCATAGATCAGTTGTGTTTCTCTAGGGACCTGATCATCAAAAACTCAGCATGGAGAGAAATCACATCAAATCTTTGGGAGCTTTTTTGAATATTATATAGAAATGTAGGTGTCTCACATTTACATAAGGACTAGGGTTGCACCGATACCGATACTAGTATCGGTATCGGTACCAATACCAAGTATTTGCATGAGTACTTGTACTTGCGTAAATGCACCGATACTTAAACCGATACTTCCTACCCATATGCTATCTTGTGACTTTTTTTTCAAACTGCATGTTCTCATTTCATTTTAAGTGGGAGTGGAGACTAAACAAAAAATTGTTTACTATTGTTCTGCCAATACAAATTGTTGTTATTTGTATTATTGTAGGAGAGATCACTGTACCTCGTTCAGAAAACCCCCTGAAGTACTGGACAGTTAATAAACTGAGATTTTCAGCACTGGCTAAAATGGCCCAAAAATATCTTTCTGCCCCATGCAGTAGTGTGGAAAGTGAAAGACTGTTCAACTTAGAGTCAAACCTCCTGACTCAGACTAATAGCTGAACATGCAGATATGCTTCTGTTCTGTTCCTTAAAAAGAACTTGCCACTAACTTTTGAAAAATTATTCGTATTGCTTGATTGCCTTTTTTACTGCTTGTTCTCATCTTGCACAATTATGTTCAAAACATACTGTACT
Source organism: Bombina bombina (assembly GCF_027579735.1). Classification (NCBI taxonomy): domain Eukaryota; kingdom Metazoa; phylum Chordata; class Amphibia; order Anura; family Bombinatoridae; genus Bombina; species Bombina bombina. The sequence goes on along the minus strand of NC_069499.1, from coordinate 1,379,404,729 downwards.
CTGAGGAACATCCATACCCTTAGATTATATAATTGCAGGAAGAGTACTCATAGTACAAATTAAGTTAATTCCAATGAACACTCATCCTGCAATTATAGGACTAGATTTAGATTACATTTGATTGGTAAGCTTTACCAATGCTCTGTTCACATTTCCAATTCCATAGACTTTAATGGAGTAGGACATGTAATGATATCATTGGTAAAGCTTGCCAGTCAAATGTAATCTAGCCCATAGTGTTGTTCCCCATGATTAAACAGTGCATTGTTCTATTTTTTTACTGTATTGCACTTTTGGTTGGTTGTAATTTTATATTTGTTATTTATTGTTGTTGTTATTAATATATTTTTTTGCAATATTTTTATTTATGAACATGTTCTGTGAACTTTGTGACAAATAAAACAGTTTTATAATTTCATAATGTCTTTTGAGTTACAGTCCTTCATAATTATAAAGAAGGAATCTTAAATAGTTAGTCTGTATTGTGCTTGGTAAACTGTCACATGACAGTTAAAAAAAAGTATCGGTAATTGGTATCGGCGAGTATTTGAAAACAAGTATCGGCACTTGTACTCAGACTTAAAAAAATGGTATCGGTGCAACCCTAATAAGGACCCTGCATAACTTTGAGCATAATATAGAAATGTAGTTGTCTCACATTTACATCTGGACCCTGCATAGCTTTGAGCATAATATAGAAATGTAGTTGTCTCACCGTTATTTCCGGAATCCTGAATAGTTAAGGCTGTGACACACTGCAAGCGGAGCTGTGCGCAGCATGTAGATGCGGCTGTGCACGCTCAGTGTGTCCTGCCTTTTCATCTCTGAGCACTCTGCTGCGTCAGGTCGCGTAGCTGAGCGCTCAGAGATGAAATAATTGAACTTCAGAAGCGATGCGACGAGGTGCGAAGCAGCTGCATTGCCTCGTATCGCTTGCAGTGTGTCACAGCCTTTAGGTAAACAGCTCTCAAGCTGCAAATTGTCATTTAAACAACTCACAGTTCTTTGTAGATAATGTCACCAGAGTGGTTTGCTTTAGACTATCGGGCCCTAGATGAGAGTCCTTGGCCCACACCTTTCTCAGGTGTGTTACTGTTATCCTCTTTATCAAATCTTTTTTTTTTTTATCTACTGTATCCAGACCATTTGTCTCCTAATTTATATAAATAAAAAGAGAGAAGCGCTCAACCTGGGAACGAACAATAGCATAATAGCTTGTTCTATGGCTAGTTACCACCCTAGAAGCAGCCTCTTTTTGCTCAATATGTGCCTTTCACAGAGAAGAACTTTCCTGTAGCATATCAGTCTGATCCTGACTTAACAGTGCAGTCCAGCCCCGAAATACCAGGCAATCCCTCTCTGAACGAGAGAAACCGCAAAACCCCAAATGTACGTTTCGGCCTATTGTGGGCCTCGTCAGTGAGGTGCAGCCATATCCCTCTAGGCACACTGAGCAATGGGTCCACATCTGGATTCCCGCATCACACTTAGGGAGACTTCCCTAAGTGTCATAATTTGCATAAATAAAAAGAGAGAAACGCTCAACCTGGGAACGAACAATAGCATAATAGCTTGTTCTATGGCTAGTTACCACCCTAGAAGCAGCCTCTTTTTGCTCAATATGTGCCTTTCACAGAGAAGAACTTTCCTGTAGCATATCAGTCTGATCCTGACTTAACAGTGCAGTCCAGCCCCGAAATACCAGGCAATCCCTCTCTGAACGAGAGAAACGGCAAAACCCCAGATGTACGTTTCGGCCTATTGTGGGCCTCGTCAGTGAGGTGCAGCCATATCCCTCTAGGCACACTGAGCAACGGGTCCACGTCTGGATTCCCGCATCACACTTAGGGAGACTTCCCTAAGTGTCATAATTTGCATAAATAAAAAGAGAGAAGCGCTCAACCTGGGAACGAACAATAGCATAATAGCTTGTTCTATGGCTAGTTACCACCCTAGAAGCAGCCTCTTTTTGATCAATATGTGCCTTTCACAGAGAAGAACTTTCCTGTAGCATATCAGTCTGATCCTGACTTAACAGTGCAGTCCAGCCCCGAAATACCAGGCAATCCCTAATTTATACCTACCACTTTACCCTGGCTAGATCCATCAGTTTCCTCACCACATGTCCCTCAGACTCCCATCTTCCTTTGACCTTATTCATTCCGTAAATCAGATGTAATATTCATCCCAATCCCTGCGTAAAATCCTATTTAACTTTTATATTTGAAGTTGAAATGATCTTATTTCAATTACTGTTCCAAACTTTATCGACTTTGCAGAGAGTCGGTACTTCAAAAGCACAACCCTTTTTGCAATGTAACACACTCTTTCATCTCCCATTCTTTAGATTAAGAGTATGACCTCTTGATCTGGCAATTCTCCCTCTCTACAACATGCTTCACTTCTGTATATTATGTACATTTCTCTCACAACACCCCTATCTCTCTTTCCTTTATCAGACATTTATCAGTACTCAGAGCCAGCGCTGGAAACTTGTTTATATGTAATTAATGGAACAATGCCTCAGGGCTTATTCAGTAAAGGGCAGGAGAAAGACTTTGGAGCAGTGCAGGAGTAAGATAACAAATCACAGTGCAAATCGATTGGAAATAATCAGCTCTCCTTCCGAGCAAAGCTACAGGGATTTATCAGAGCGATAACATTGCTGGTGACTTGAGGAAAATGTTTCCCAGACTTTGGTAGATTGGATACAGCGCAGCTTTTGGTATATTGTCAGATACCTGCGGTGTGGACCAGCTTTATATCTTGTTACTTATATGAAGGGGAGGAGAAATGGGATACTGTGGTCACTGTCACAACAAGGGGAGCATGTTTCAGAGAGAGAAAAGAACTGAAGGGATCTGATGCTGAAAGAAAGCTCAGCAGAAATATGAGCTCTATTTTATAGCAGAGAAGTCTGGGTCTAATACACTAAATCAGTTAAAAAGACATTAAACACTATGGGGTTGTAATGTACCATGTTTAATTATGAATTGTAAAACAATTTTGCAATATACGTCCATTATTTATTTTGCCCCTTTTTGTGTAATTTAAAGTAACGTGAGAGTAAACAAAATACACTTTCATGGTTCAGATGGAAAGTACCATTTTAAGAGACTTTTTAAAATTAACTTCTCTTAATATCCTTTGTTGAAAAACATTTCTATGTAGACTCAGGATCAACACTACACTATTGGGAGCTAATGGGGGATTGGTGGCTACACCCCTGCCTCTTGCCATTGGCTCACCAGATGTGTTCTGCTAGGTCCCAATAATGCATTGCTGCCGTTGAGCTTTGCAGGGGATAAACATAGTTATATGCACACTGCAGAATACTTTGAGGCTTTGAATATTGAGGCTTTACTTCAGAGAGGTAAAGTAAGCAGATTGGAGGGAAGTTATTGTGTTTAGGAATGATCAAAGTTGTATCTGGTTCTTCTGTCTCTTATTGAAGTGGTCAGTAAAGTGTGGCTAAAGCGGGGGCAGACCAGACTGCCATAATGTACAGGCAAGTCTAATTTACAGGAAGCATGTCGGTCTGATTAAAGGGAATATGGGTGACATATGGGGGAAGCAGAGTTACCTGATATATGGAGAAAAGGAGCAGATAAGTTGGTTCTGATTTTTAGGGGTTTGACTTGTTGGAATGACAAGTCTGTAAATTTAAAGGGATACTAAACCCATTTTTTTTTCTTTTATCATTCTTTTAAGCAATTTTCTAATTGACACCTATTATTAATTATTCTTTATTCTCATGGTTTCTTTAATTGAAAAAGTAAAAATGTAAGTTTATAAGCCGGCCCATCTTTGGTTCAGCACTCTGGATAGCGCTTGCTATCCAGAGTGCTACATTTGGTAGCTACATTTAACCACAAATCAGCAAGCACTATCCAGTGCCAGCTCCTAAGCTTTCATTCCTGCTTTTTCAAATAAAGATACCAAGAGAACGAAGAACATTTGATAATAGGAGTAAATTAGAAACTTTCTTAAAATTGCCTGCTCTATCTAAATCACGAAAGGCAAAAAAAAATTGGGTCTCTTTAAAGTGCAATTATACTGTACCATAAAATGGTCTTCCCTTTAACGTGGTCCCAATGATCCATTTACCTGCTGGAGTGTATTAAATGGTTTACTATTTGCTCCTTTACTTTTGTTTTGTTTATTAAATAGCTGTGTTTTCCTCCTGAAACCCCAAACTTTACAGAAAACTTTAATAGTGCAGTATTGACTATAAAAAAGCTATACAAACAAGAGACAGCAGCAGGGATCACCCATGAAGACAGAGTCCAGACAATTGAAAGGGGGTTCTTGCAGCTGCTTTAAATATAATTAACTCATGTTTCTTGCCTGAAGACATTGCCCCTTTAAAGGGACAATAAATGCTAAATATTACAATATATACAAATCAAATATTATCTTGAGAATAATATGCGGAAGTATTTTGAAGTTACGCATTAAGGGGTCGATTAATCAAAGGCTTTGCAAGCCTTTCGACCCACTAAGGCTGCAGGTTCTCACAAGAGAACATGAACGCCGTATTTAACAAGCAGGGGTCATCGGACTGCTGCTTCCCTAATCTTTCGTCACCTCTAAATTGGCGAAATTCAATCTCAGCGATCTAGTCCGACCGGGGAGATTAACAGCTCCTGCCCGTGTGTGATTGGCTGAGCGCAGGCAGGAGGCGGGATTGCACGCAAACGCAAAATAGCGCTCATCCACCAGGGGAATTCAGCAGAGGCGAGCTGCAGGGGACATGGTGGCGTATGTGCGCCCCTGTCCGCCTCAGCTTGATAAATCGCCCTCTAAGAGAAACATTGTTGTTTGAATTTTGTTGAAATAAGCAAGGGTCATTTCTTAAAGGGATATGAAACCCAATTTTTTTCTTTCATGATTCAGATAGAGCAAGCAATTTTAAGCAACTTTTCTAATTACTCCTCTTATCAATTTTTGGTTCAGACCCTGGGTAGCGCTTGCTGATTGGTGGCTAAATGTAGCTTACATGACTTCTTTTCAATAAAGATACCAAGAAAAACGAAGAGAAATGGATATAGAAGTAAATTAGAAAGTTGCTTAAAATCGCATGCTCTTTCTGAATAATGAAAGAAAAAATGTAGGTTTCATATCCTTTTAAAGGCTCTGCTCGGGGTTTTGGGTATTCCTGGTTGGGGTATGGACACTTTCTGGTTTCTTTTATAGAGACTGGGTCATGAAACGGATGATGAAACCAGGAAAAAGGCAAAATTGCCAACCTGTTACAATGTCAAGCAGGTGGGAACTCTACTACTGTTTCTACAATATATCCTCAGCTCAGGGGCCAACAAGGCCCGGGCCTACTGCAGCAAATTTTGGGGAGCGGCTCTTGCCCCTGGCCGCTGCACTGACTGTGGAGGAGATATAAAAAAAATGATTTTGTGTGGGGGCTGCCATGCGTCTTACAGCCAGAGGTAGCGTGACTGGCTTTATGCCGAGGTCACGTGACGTTTTCCACCAACCGCCTTCCAGATGATGTATGCACAACTGGGTGCCTAGGGCAGCACAAAAACCTAAATAAAAAATAAATTTCAAAGTTAGTTCCATTTTTCCATCCTCCTGTATGATATGACAAGCCATCAAACCAGTCACAAAATGCATATATGTATATATACAGTAGGAGGCTGGTGCCTCAGGAAGTGTGCATATAAAAAGATTATTCATATTTTGATTAATTGAAGAAAATATCTGTGATTAATTCCTGACTTATAAGGGACAGTCTACTTGAAAAATTTTATAGTTAAAAAGATAGATAATCCCTTTTTAATTAATATCAGTTTATTACGTAAAACTGTTATTTGCATATATGTTGGTGCAGTTTTGTATATTGATAAATTAATATAAAAGTATCATTATATCCACTTAGCAACAACATATGTTCTTCATATAGTCACACTAAAAACACGGAGCATACATTTTTTTTATTATTATTTTTTTTCCTCGATGGTCAAGATTTTTCTCCTATAAGGCTTTATGTATTATTTTTTTAGTTAAAAAATGACAAGATCTTAATGGGATTTGAACCATGAAAGCCAGACTCTAGCGATAAAAAGCAAGCACAGTTTCACTAAGCGACAGCCATATGGTATGATGTTAATGGAAATGCAGAGAAAGGGTTTCTGAACTTTTGCATTAGTGCTTTATTTTGTGACTATTAGCAAATTATATCACAGTGTCACTTTTATTCCCTTTAATGGTGCAACGCATAGAAAAAAATTCCAATTGACAGCTGCAGCGTTTTTCAAAACTGTAAAAATGTACAAATAAATAAATGAGACCTTAGACCTCAGAGAGAAGCATGAGACCATGAACCATAAAACCAAGCTAACCATTTTATATGTTTTTACATACTGTAAGGGATATTAAACACTTTTATAATTTATTATAAAATGATTAACTGTGTACAAAGAACTGTGCAAAATACTTTCATTATTTATTTTGTCTTCTGAGAAATTACTAATGCAGTACAGATACCATACAACTTCACTTGCCTTTCTGCAGTTAATTCTGGGTGTAGTACAAGCACTTAGTGTTCAGTTCCGCAGAGAACAAATATACCAGCGACCCTCAGCTTCTTGAGACATATGGGGGTAGATTACAAGGGCATATTTATCAAGCTCCGTACGGTAGCTTGATGCCCCGTGTTTCTGGCGAGCCTGCAGGCCTCGCCAGAAACAGCAGTTATGAACAGCAGTTATGAAGCAGCGGTCACAAAGACCAGAAATCAACCTGATTGAGTACGATCGAGTTGATTGACAACCCCCCTGCTGGCAGCCCATTGGCCGCGAGTCTGCAGGGGCCGGCGTTGCACCCAGCAGCTCTTGTGAGCTGCTGGTGGAATGCTGAATATGGCAAAGCGTATTGCTCGCCATATTCAGCGAGGTCTGGCGGACCTGACCTCCGCACTGTCGGATCAGGTCCACCAGACTTTCATAAATAGGGGCCCAAGTGTCGAGTTGAAAGTAAATGTGAACCGCACAAGCACAAAACTAAATTGAGGACTGAAGTCCCTCGCGTAAACGGTTAGGGCCGAGTAAAAAGTTGCACAAACATAATACATTAAAATAAAGTGTTACCCTCAAATATACACTATCTGAATAAATAATTCACATAAATATTAAAATTTAAAAGTGATAAGGGTTCAAAGAAGAAGTTTGCGTGTTCGCGATACTCTGAAGTCCAGATTTTTAAACATTTTTTCTCTCATCTTGTAATATCACGCTCCGGTTAATGTTACCGCGCAACTTGTAATCTAAACGTAAATGGGCTGACCCTGCAGAAAGAGCAGGCCTGATAAAATTATCTTTTTTTGTTGTTAAAAAGCTTACTTCTGGCGGTGTTTTTGCGCAAGCTAAAGCACTAAATAGCGCGCCGCTTGTTATGTAGTAATCACTACTCAGGTCAAAATAGGGTTGAAAGAGGTAATTATAGTTCTCTACATACCTATATAAAATAAGCAAGTAATCTGCATTTTCAGCAGGATTTACACGTCTACACATGACAAAATATAGTTTCAGGTAGATATAACATGCTTTCTTTATGATTACAGGGGTGAAAGTATGGTTACTCATTTCATCAGTGTTATAATAACAAATGTAAGTTTGTACATTTGTAGTCAATAAAATATATCACATTTCAGTAAGAATTACTTTCAGCTTCAAGATGTAATTTCCATGGATCATAAATAAATTATTAGGTGAAGTGAAACTCTTCATCTTTTAGATGTTCTAATAATGGAAGAAAGTCGCAATAGGGAATTGTAGAGGAAAAAAAGAATATTTGGCATTGGGAGCCTGAAAACAGTATTATATGACAAGTCAGTGATTGATCATCGTTATGTGCCTTGCCCATGTTCAGATATACCTTCCTCCACCTGTTCCGGTCATTTAAAACTTTTTTATTTTTAAAACATCCATCGTTTTGCAGTCCTGGTACACACCCCATGAAAAAAGAAACCTTGACTGTTGTTTATCTTTTGAGTGTAATGTCCCTTTTAAGTATGCTGTTTACTGTTCTAAATTAAGTCATGATCAAATAAAAAGGACACAAAACCCAATTTTTTTTCTTTCATGATTCAGATAGAGCATGCAATTTACGCAACTTTCTAATTTATTCTTAGTATAATTTTTTCTTCATTCTCTTGCTATATCTTTATTTGAAAAAGCAGAAATGTAAGCGTAGGAACCAGTCTATTTTTTGTTTAGCACCTGGGTAGCGCCTGCTGATTGGTGGCTAAATGTAGCTAAATGTATTCTTACATTCCTGTTTTTTTAAGTAAAGCTAGTAAGAGAACAAAGAAAAAATTATAATAGGAGTAAATTGGAAAGTTGCCTAAAATCGCATGCTCTAATTGAATCATGAAAGAATTTTTTGTTTTTTTGTGTGTCCCTTTAAGTGAATTCAATGGCTGGTAACAAAAAAGCTTCAGTGTGAATAAATTTTGCATTTAAACCTGATATAATTCAAACATAAGGTATAATTTTTTTTAGGAATTTCTTGGATTTTCTTTACTGTAAACAACTATTAAAGGGACATTGTACTGTAAAATGTTCTCCATTTTAATGTCCCCATTGATTTGTCCCCAATGATCCGTTTTACCTGCTAGAGTGTATCAAATTATTAAATAGCACCTTTACCTTTCTTTTGTAATTAGAAAAAGCTACTTTTGCCTTTTGAAACTGCCACCTACACTGAAAATATGAATATGTTTGTATGCTCTGTTAAAAAGTTGTAAACAGAAGATAACAGTGTAAATTAACCTCACACCTAGGTGGTGATAAAGAGAGTATTTTTTGTATCTGAAATAGCTGGTTTTGCTCATTGAACCCCCAGTGCTTTTCAATACCTAACTATAAAACTCTGTGTACAAAAAGAGATAACATTACCAGGTCCGCTCTTTCTGCAGGGTCAGCCCATTTAGGGCTAGATTACAAGTGGAGCAGTAACGTTAAAGGGACAGTCTAGTCTAGTCCAAAAAAACTTTCATGATTCAGATAGGGCATGTAATTTTAAACAATTTTCCAATTTACTTTTATCACCAATTTTTCTTTGTTCTCTTGGTATTCTTAGTTGAAAGCTTAACTTAGGAGGTTCATATGCTAATTTCTTAGACCTTGAAGGCCGCCTCTTAAGAATGCATTTTAACAGGTTTTTTACCACTAGAGGGTGTTAGTTCATGTTTTTCATATAGATAACACTGTGCTTGTGCACGTGAAGTTACCTGGGAGCCATCACTGATGGGCTAAACTGCAAGTATGTCAAAAGAACAAATAAAGGGGCAGTCTGCAGAGGCTTAGATACAAGATAATCACAGAGGTAAAAATAATAATTATAACTGTGTTGGTTAATGCAAAACTAGGGAATGGGTAAACAAGGGATTATCTATCTTTTTAAAACAATAACCAATTCAGGGTGAAGGACGGTCCCTTTCACACAAACGTGATATTTGTAATATTGAGGTTGCGGGTAACTTACACTCATATTACAATTTAAAAGTAAATACGATTGTGCAAACGCAATCACATTTTATGCTCAAACTTTTTATGTAAGTTCGAAGCTCGAGCAAAGGGTTCTTGCTTTAAAAAAGTTGCATGAAACAAAGTAAATGTGATAGAGGTACACTGAAAGTCTATTAAAATTACATAATCTATCTGAATAATTAAAATGCAATTTTGTCTTTCATGTTCCTTTAGCTGCATATCATCCCGAGCTGCGTAAAAGAAAAAATTTAATTCCACTTAAAAGTATGCATAGTTTAAAAACTTTTGTCATGAACTTTCATCATTTTAAATACAAAAATAAACATGAAGGACAATTTCCCATGTGTTTAATAATCTGCAGTAAATATAACAAGTCAGTTGGAACACATTAATGGGAAATACATTTTACAGTACAGTGTCCCTTTAGCATTGTCATAAGAGGACTTTAAGACGGATAATTTGTAAAAAAAGAAAAAAGAAATATATGGAAAGGGACTCGCCTACAACCAAACATCCCTTTATACAATATACGCCTGAAACCAATACAATCCCTTATACAATATACCCCTGAACCCAATACAATCCCTTATACAATATAACATCCCTTATACAATATACCCCTGAACCCAATACAATCCCTTATACAATATAACATCCCTTATAAAGTATACCCCTGAACCCAATGCAATCCCTTATACAATATAACATCCCTAATAAAATATACCCCTGAACCCAATACAATCCCTTATACTCTATAACATCCCTTATACAATATACCCTTGAACCCAATACAATCCCTTATACAATATAACATCCTTTATGCAATATACCCCTGAACCCAATACAATCCCATATACAATATAACATCCCTTATACAATATACCCCTGAACCCAGTACACAATCCCTTATACAATATAACATCCCTTATACAATATACCCCTGAACCCAATACAATCCCTTATACACTATAACATCACTTATACAATATACCCCTGAACCCAGTACACAATCCCTTATACAATATAACATCCCTTATACAATATACCCCCTGAACCCAATACAATCCCTTATACACTATAACATCCCTTATACAATATACCCCTGAACCCAGTACACAATCCCTTATACAATATAACATCCCTTATACAATATACCCCCTGAACCCAATACAATCCCTTATACACTATAACATCCCTTATACAATATACCCCTGAACCCAATACAATCCCTTATACTCTATAACATCCCTTATACAATATACCCCTGAACCCAGTACACAATCCCTTATACAATATAACATCCCTTATACAATATACCCCCTGAACCCAATACAATCCCTTATACAATATAACATCCTTTATACAATATACCCCTGAACCCAATACAATCCCTTATACAATATAACATCCCTTATACAATATACCCCTGAACCCAATACAATCCCTTATACACTATAACATCCCTTATACAATATAACCCTGAACCCAATACAATCCCTTATACAATATAACATCCCTTATACAATATACCCCTGAACCCAATACAATCCCTTATACAATATAACATCCCTTATACAATATACCCCTGAACCCAATACAATCCCTTATACAATATAACATCCCTTATACAATATACCCCTGAACCCAATACAATCCCTTATACAATATCCCTTATACAATATAACATCCCTTATACAATATACCCCCTGAACCCAATACAATCCCTTATACAATATAACATCCCTTATACAATATACCCCTGAACCCAATACAATCCCTTATACAATATAACATCCCTTATACAATATAACCCTGAACCCAATACAATCCCTTATACAATATAACATCCCTTATACAATATACCCCTGAACCCAATACAATCCCTTATACAATATCCCTTATACAATATCCCTTATACAATATACCCCTGAACACAATACACTCTCTTATTACATAATCTAACCGAATAATTAAAATGTAATTTTGACTATCATGTCCTTTTAGCTGGTACTGCATATCATTCATTCCACTTAAATTTATACTTTACATTTTGCACAATATTTCTGTAATTTAACACTGAAAAAAGCTTTTAAAACATTTATGGCTAGATTACAAGTGAGGATCTATCTTAAAGTTTGCTGGTAAAGAGGATAATTTGTCCCTTTACCAGCAAATGTTAAATAACCAGTCATTGCAAGTGTCTGGTTAATGCTACCGCTAGATCACTTTTACACTTACCGCTAGAAATCATTAACCAGAGAGGAGATCTCTAGTTTGAAAAAACAAAGTAGGCAAGTCTGGACTACTATCTATGAGCTCATAGCCAACTCTAAAGGGTATACTGCGATCTTTCCCTCACGCAGTTAAAAACTATATACTGTATGTAAAAGATGGGGGATAGAGTGGCACTCTAGGCTGAGCTCGGGTGATATATATATGTGTGTCTCGAGTAGATATATAATCAGTGCACCTTTTAGTAGGGTTAAGTATAGGTTTTCAAACAGAGAAACAGTGGTAATTGATATCGAACCCCTAAAAAATGTAAATATAGTATCAGAATAACGATGATAAAATGAATAGATAGTACAAATATTTAATAAAATACACATCAAATAGTCATATAAGTTAAAAATCTGACAATTGTATATAAATGAAGATAATATAAGAACGAAAAAAAAAATTATTACTTAAAAAATAATAAGATGTGGCCACATTCTTAAAAATCTAAAAATACAAATTAAAGGCGTAATAGCTAAGAATATATAAAAAAAATCTATAAAAAACTAGATCTAATTACGCTCTGAACTTGCTAAGAACATCTACAATTGTCTAAGATGTATACATTTGTTCAGATACAATTCAAATGACAAAGATACAATTCAGTTCAGATTGCAAATGCTTGCGTCTATATTTAAGAGTGTAAGTTGGTAATCGCCACTAGTAAATTTTTCGTCTTTTTAAGATCACTTATAGGGTAGCGTAAAAGGAATCTATGTGTATATTTCCAGTCTTATTTAAGATGCCTTATAGAAAAACTTGATGATATATATTTTTTCTTTTTTATAATCACTATGGTGAAGACAAAGAGAAAAAATCCTTTCCAGCTCGTACTAAAGTTTTGTTGATAATGTTTTCAAAGTCTTTCTGGATGTAGCTACAAGCACCCAAGTTAGTATACAGACCCGGTCAGTTCGGGTTTCTTACCAGATCTTTGGACGGATGCTTTCTACACAGACTTGTATGCTGTAACCTTACCACGCCTGAATTCTCCATAGTTCCTTAGCGGTGTAATGCAGCATCTTCACTGCCTGCGAGTGTGTTTCTGGTCACCTGACCTGATCCGCCAATAGTAAGGTTGGAAATGCGCTCCAAATTGCGCTCCAAATTAAAAAATGGAAATGTAGTGGTATAGTTGCTATTTCAGCATCCAAATAGTTTAAAGTTCTTAGAACTCCTGAGTAACAAGTCACTTTGCTACGCGTTTCGGCAATTGCTGCCTTTATCAAGATGACTTGTTATAGTGAAGGCTTCCTTTTATAATGATCTTTTATGCCACCTCTATTAACCCTTAGATGGATGATCTCAACCAACTTTATTGTTTTTGTAAATCTTACAATATATCCTCTCAGTTTTCAATATTATGTTTAGAGTAAACTAGTGTATTCTGAGTCTTATACAAAAAATCTATAAAAAACTAGATCTAATTACGCTCTGAACTTGCTAAGAACATCTACAATTGTCTAAGATGTATACATTTGTTCAGATACAATTCAAATGACAAAGAATACAATTCAGTTCAGAATTGCAAATGATTGCGTCTATATTAAGAGTGTAAGTTGGTAATCGCCACCTAGTAATTTTTTTGTCTTTTTAAGATCACTATAGGGTAGCGTAAAAGGGAATCTATGTGTATATGTCCTGTCTTATTTAAGATGCCTTATAGAAAAACTTGATGATATATCTTTTTTCTTTTTTATAATCACTATGGTGAAGACAAAGAGAAAAATCCTTTCCAGCTCGTACTAAAGTTTTGTTGATAAATGTTTTCAAAGTCTTTTTGGATGTAGCTACAAGCACCCAAGTTAGTATACTGACCGGTCAGTTCGGGTTTCTTACCAGATCTTTGGACGGATGCTTTCTAAACCTTTGGCAGACTTGTATGCTGTAACCTTACCAAGCTGAATTCTCCGTAGTTCTTAAGCGTGTATGCAGGTGTCTTCACTGCCTGCGAGTGTGTTTCTGGTCACCTGACCTGAATCCGCCATCAGTAAGGGTTGGAAATGCGCTCCAACATGCGCTCCAAATTTTAAAAATGGAAATGTAGTGGTATAGTTGCTATTTCCAGCATCCAAATAGTTTAAGGTTCTTAGAACTCCTGAGTAACAAGTCACTTTGCTACGCGTTTCGGCAATTGCTGCCTTCTCAAGGATGACTTGTTATGAGCGAAAGGCTTCCTTTATAATGATCTTTTATGCCACCTCTATTAACCCTTAGATGGATGATCTCAACCAACTTTATTGTTTTTGTAAATCTTACAATATATCCTCTCAGTTTTCAATATTATGTTTAGAGTAAACTAGTGTATTCTGAGTCTTATACAGATGTGTATACTATTATCAATCAGACATATAGATTCATCATTCTTATTTCACCAAAATAATTAATAAATGATACTCTTTTGCTTTGAATGCCATGTTTTGAATTTTAAATTCTATTAAAATGTATACAATCTTATCTATCCCAGATATCAATTCATTATTCTTCATTCACCAGGACAGTTATTAAATGTACCGTGAATTCAAATGTAAATGTAAAAGAAAGTATTAGTTCAATATTATTATAAACAACCAACCCAAAAAATAATTTAACTTACAATAATCCAAATTATTCAGATATGTATATATTAGAACAACTCACACTACTGGGTCTGTAAAAAAGACAGATGTTATGTTTTTATGTGTCTGATAACTTATTGCTTGCGCTTGTGGACTTATACCTAAACTGGGGGTGTGGTTCATTTTTCCAAACTATATTAGATTAACATATTCTTAGTCGTAGTGGGGTATTTGTATAGTGTTAATTTTAGTTAAAAGGATTGAGGTCTAGTTCAGCATTTAGTCCCCCTGGAGTTAGGGTGGCACAATTAAAAATCAATTCAGCCTCTGTAAATAAAAGTTGTTTCAATAGATTTCCCCCTTTTTTAAGTTGAATCTTCTTTAGACCCCAAAATACTAGACCTTCGGTCTTCTGTCCATGAAAGTCTTTAAAATGTTTGGAAAGTAAATGGTCCTCATATCCCCATTCTATATTAAGTAAGTGTTGTCTAATCCTATTTCTATTGTTAAGTGTATCCAGTCCACGGATCATCCATTACTTGTGGGATATTCTCCTTCCCAACAGGAAGTTGCAAGAGGATCACCCACAGCAGAGCTGCTATATTAGCTCCTCCCCTCACTGCCATATCCAGCTCATTCTCTTGCAACTCTCAACTAAGATGGAGGTCGTAAGAGGACATGTGGTGTTTTAAACTTAGTTTATTTCTTCAATCAAAAGTTTGTTATTTTTAAATGGTACCCCGGAGTGTACTGTTTATCTCAGGCAGTATTTAGAAGAAGAATCTGCCTGCGTTTTCTATGATCTTAGCAGAAGTAACTAAGATCCTTTGCTTGTCCTCTCATATTCTGAGGAGTGAGGTAACTTCAGAGGGGTAATAGCGTGCAGGTTTTCCTGTAATAAGGTATGTGCAGTTAAAATATTTTTTCTAGGGATGGAATTTTGCTAGAAAATGCTTGCTGATTACCGAAGTAATGTAAGTAAAGCCTTTAAATGCAGTGATAGCGACTGGTATCAGGCTTATTAATAGAGATACATACTCTTATATAAAAGTGTATTTTAAAATGTTTGCTGGCATGTTTAAATCGTTTTTTACATATGTCTTGGTGATAAAACTTATTGGGGCCTAGTTTTTTTCACATGGCTGGCTTGAATTTTGCCTAGAATACAGTTCCCTGCAGGCTTCCCACTGTTGTAATATGAGTGGGAGGGGCCTATTTTGGCGTTTTTTTTGCACAGCAAAAATTACAGACACAGAAATCCAGCTTCTTCCTGCATGATCACCCAGGACTTCTACTGAAGGGTTCAAAAGTCGTATGAGGGAGGTAAAAAGCCACAGTAGAGCTGTGGCAGTTGTTGTGACTGTTTATAAAATGTTTTTGTCATTTGTATTCCGTTTTTGGTATTAAGGGGTAATCATCCATTTGCAAAGTGGGTAGCAATGCGCTGCTAACCTTATTACACACTAATTTAGTTAGTGTAACTGCATTTTTTTCAACTGTTTTATTCAAAATGTGGGAAAATTTGTGTTTCTTAAAGGCGCAGTAACGTTTTTTATATTGCTTGTAAACTTGTTTTAAAGTGTTTTCCAAGCTTGCTAGTCTCATTGCTAGTCTGTTTAAACATGTCTGACACAGAGGAACCTACTTGTTCATTATGTTTGAAAGCCATGGTGAGCCCCATAGGAGAATGTGTACTAAATGTATTGATTTCACCTAAACAGTAAAGATCAGTCTTTATCTATAAAAGAATTATCACCAGAGGGTTCTGTCGAGGGGGAAGTTATGCCGACTAACTCTCCCCACGTGTCAGACCCTTCGCCTCCCGCTCAGGGGACGCATGCTAATATGGCGCCAATTACATCAGGGACGCCCATAGCGATTACCTTGCAGGACATGGCTGCAATCATGAATAATACCCTGTCAGAGGTATTATCTAGATTGCCTGAATTAAGAGGCAAGCGCGATAGCTCTGGGGTTAGGAGAGATACAGAGCGCGCAAATGCTGTTAGAACCATGTCTGATACTGCGTCACAGTATGCAGAACATGAGGACGGAGAGCTTCAGTCTGTGGGTGACATCTCTGACTCGGGGAAACCTGATTCAGAGATTTCTAATTTTAAATTTAAGCTTGAGAACCTCCATGTATTGCTTGGGGAGGTATTAGCTGCTCTGAATGACTGTAACACAGTTGCAATTCCAGAGAAATTGTGTAGGCTGGATAGATACTATGCGGTGCCGGTGTGTACTGACGTTTTTCCTATACCTAAAGGGCTTACAGAAATTATTAGCAAGGAGTGGGATAGACCCGGTGTGCCCTTTTCCCCACCTCCTATATTTAGAAAAATGTTTCCAATAGACGCCACTACACGGGACTTATGGCAGACGGTCCCTAAGGTGGAGGGAGCAGTTTCTGCTTTAGCAAAGCGTACCACTATCCCGGTTGAGGACAGTTGTGCTTTTTCAGATCCAATGGATAAAAAATTGGAGGGTTACCTTAAGAAAATGTTTATTCAACAAGGTTTTATTTTACAGCCCCTTGCATGCATTGCGCCTGTCACTGCTGCGGCGGCATTCTGGTTTGAGGCCCTGGAAGAGGCCATCCAGACAGCTCCATTGAATGAAATTATTGACAAGCTTAGAACGCTTAAGCTAGCTAACTCATTTGTTTCTGATGCCATTGATCATTTGACTAAACTAACGGCTAAGAATTCCGGATTTGCCATCCAGGCGCGAAGGGCGCTATGTCTTAAATCCTGGTCAGCTGACGTGACTTCAAAGTCTAAATTACTCAACATTCCTTTCAAGGGGCAGACCTTATTCGGGCCTGGCTTGAAGGAAATTATTGGAGGCAAGGGTCATACTCTTCCCCAGGACAGGGCCAAATCAAAGGCCAAACAGTCTAATTTTCGTGCCTTTCGAAATTTCAAGGCAGGAGC
Organism: Bombina bombina; assembly: GCF_027579735.1. Taxonomy (NCBI): domain Eukaryota; kingdom Metazoa; phylum Chordata; class Amphibia; order Anura; family Bombinatoridae; genus Bombina; species Bombina bombina. The sequence goes on along the minus strand of NC_069499.1, from coordinate 1,379,387,449 downwards.
AGCATCAACTTCCTCCGCTTCAAACAAGAGGGAACTGTTGCTCATTCCAGACAGGCCTGGAAACCTAACCAGTCCTGGAACAAGGGCAAGGCAGGCCAGAAAGCCTGCTGCTTGCCCCAAGACAGCATGAAGGAACGGCCCCCTATCCGGAAACGGATCTAGTGGGGGGCAGACTTTCTCTCTTCGCCCAGGCGTGGGCAAGAGATGTTCAGGATCCCTGGGGCGTTGGAGATCATATCTCAGGGATATCTTCTGGACTTCAAAGCTTCTCCTCCACAAGGAGATTTCATCTTTCAAGGTTATCAGCAAACCAGATAAAGAAAGAGGCATTCCTAAGCTGTGTGCAAGACCTCCTAGTAATGGGAGTGATCCATCCAGTTCCGCGGACGGAACAAGGACAGGGATTTTATTCAAATCTGTTTGTGGTTCCCAAGAAAGAGGAACCTTCAGACCAATCTTTGGATCTAAAGATCTTAAACAAATTCCTCAGAGTTCCATCATTCAAAATGGAAACTATTCGGACCATCCTACCCATGATCCAAGCGGGTCAGTACATGACCACAGTGGACTTAAAGGATGCCTACCTTCACATACCGATTCACAAAGATCATCATCGGTTCCTAAGGTATGCCTTTCTAGACAGGCATTACCAATTTGTAGCTCTTCCCTTCGGGTTGGCCACTGCCCCGAGAATTTTTACAAAGGTTCTGGGCTCACTTCTGGCGGTTCTAAGACCGCGAGGCATAGCGGTGGCTCCGTATCTAGACGACATCCTTATACAGGCGTCAAGCTTTCAAATGTCCAAGTCTCATACAGAGATAGTTCTGGCATTTCTGAGGTCGCATGGGTGGAAAGTGAACGTGGAAAAGAGTTCTCTATCACCACTCACAAGAGTCTCCTTCCTAGGGACTCTTATAGATTCTGTAGAGATGAAAATTTACCTGACGGAGTCCAGGTTATCAAAACTTCTAAATGCTTGCCGTGTCCTTCATTCCATTCCACGCCCGTCAGTGGCTCAGTGCATGGAAGTAATCGGCTTAATGGTAGCGGCAATGGACATAGTGCCATTTGTGCGCCTGCATCTCAGACCGCTGCAATTATGCATGCTAAGTCAGTGGAATGGGGATTACTCAGATTTGTCCCCTCTACTAAATCTGGATCAAGAGACCAGAGATTCTCTTCTCTGGTGGCTTTCTCGGGTCCATCTGTCCAAGGGTATGACCTTTCGCAGGCCAGATTGGACGATTGTAACAACAGATGCCAGCCTTCTAGGTTGGGGCGCAGTCTGGAACTCCCTGAAGGCTCAGGGATCGTGGACTCAGGAGGAGAAACTCCTCCCAATAAATATTCTGGAGTTAAGAGCAATATTCAATGCTCGTCTAGCTTGGCCTCAGTTAGCAACACTGAGGTTCATCAGATTTCAGTCGGACAACATCACGACTGTGGCTTACATCAACCATCAAGGGGGAACCAGGAGTTCCCTAGCGATGTTAGAAGTGTCAAAGATAATTCGCTGGGCAGAGTCTCACTCTTGCCACCTGTCAGCGATCCACATCCCAGGCGTAGAGAACTAGGAGGCGGATTTTCTAAGTCGTCAGACTTTTCATCCGGGGGAGTGGGAACTCCATTCGGAGGTGTTTTCTCAACTGGTCCATCGTTGGGGCAAACCAGAACTGTATCTCATGGCGTCTCGCCAGAACGCCAAGCTTCCTTGTTACGGATCCAGGTCCAGGGACCCGGGAGCAACGCTGATAGATGCTCTAGCAGCTCCTTGGTTCTTCAACCTGGCCTATGTGTTTCCACCGTTTCCTCTGCTCCCTCGACTGATTGCCAAAATCAAACAGGAGAGAGCATCGGTGATTCTGATAGTGCCTGCGTGGCCACGCAGGACCTGGTATGCAGACCTAGTGGACATGTCATCTCTTCCACCATGGACTCTGCCTCTGAGGCAGGACCTTCTAATACAAGGTCCTTTCAATCATCCAAATCTAATTTCTCTGAGACTGACTGCATGGAGATTGAACGCTTGATTCTTCATTCCATTGATATTAAACTTTTATCTTGGAAAGTTCTGTTTTTGATGGCTATTTCCTCGGCTCGAAGAGTCTCTGAGTTATCTGCCTTACATTGTGATTCTCCTTATCTGATTTTTCATTCAGACAAGGTAGTTCTGCGTACCAAACCTGGGTTTTTACCTAAGGTGATTTCTAACAGGAATATCAATCAAGAGATTGTTGTTCCATCATTGTGTCCTAATCCTTCTTCAAAGAAGGAACGTCTTTTGCATAATCTGGACGTAGTCCATGCCTTGAAGTTTTACTTACAGGCTACTAAAGATTTTCATCAAACATCTGCCCTGTTTGTCGTTTACTCTGGACAGAGGAGAGGTCAAAAAGCTTCGACAACCTCTCTCTCCTTTTGGCTTCGGAGCATAATACGCTTAGCCTATGAGACTGCTGGACAGCAGCCCCCTGAAAGGATTACAGCTCATTCTACTAGAGCTGTGGCTTCCACCTGGGCCTTTAAAAATGAGGCCTCTGTTGAACAGATTTGCAAGGCTGCGACTTGGTCTTCGCTTCACACCTTTTCAAAATTTTACAAATTTGACACTTTTGCTTCTTCGGAGGCTGTTTTTGGGAGAAAGGTTCTACAGGCAGTGGTTCCTTCTGTTTAAGTTCTTGCCTTGTCCCTCCCATCATCCGTGTACTTTAGCTTTGGTATTGGTATCCCACAAGTAATGGATGATCCGTGGACTGGATACACTTAACAAGAGAAAACATAATTTATGCTTACCTGATAAATTTATTTCTCTTGTAGTGTATCCAGTCCACGGCCCGCCCTGTCCTTTTAAGGCAGGTCTAAATTTTAATTAAACTACAGTCACCACTGCACCCTATGGTTTCTCCTTTCTCGTCTTGTTTCGGTCGAATGACTGGATATGGCAGTGAGGGGAGGAGCTATATAGCAGCTCTGCTGTGGGTGATCCTCTTGCAACTTCCTGTTGGGAAGGAGAATATCCCACAAGTAATGGATGATCCGTGGACTGGATACACTACAAGAGAAATAAATTTATCAGGTAAGCATAAATTATGTTTTCTTACTGGTCTGCTCGTTTGGCCTAAATATTGTTTTTTGCATGGGCATTGTATGAGGTAAACTACATTAGAATCTGAACATCTAATTGTTGCTTCTACTGTTTTGCATTTGTGGCTAAACTTACAAGCTTTACATCTATGGCATGGAAAAAACCCTTCTAGGTTATTTCCATGCAAATCTTTATTATATTTGGAATCTTGTTTTTTTAACTCACTGGGGGCTAAGATAGATTTTAAAGTTTTTGCTTTTCTGTAAACAATCTTAGGCTTATTTTCTGTAATTTCATTCAGAAAGGGGTCTTTTTGAACTAAGTGCCAGTGTTTATGAATAATTTTCTTAATCAATTTAAAATCTGAACTATATTTTATGATAAATGTAGTTTCAAAGTCTTTTGAGTGAATTTCTTTTTTTTCTTTTGGAATAATAAGGGTTTCTCTTTCTATTTTTTCTACACTTTGTAAGGCTTCTGATACATATTCCTCATTGCAGCCTTTTTCTATGAATCTTTCTTTTATAAGATTTGTTTGTTATATAGTCTGTAGTCTTTTAACAGTTTTTTCGAAGTCTTAGAAATTGGCCTTTTGCAATATTAAGTTTCCATTGGTCATGGTGACAACTATTAAAATCAATTGGCTAGATTACGAGTCTTGCGTTAGCCTTAAAAAGCAGCGTTGAGAGGTCCCAATGCTGCTTTTTAACGCCCTCTGGTATTACGAGTCTGGCAGGAACAGGTGTACCGCTCACTTTTCTTCCGCGACTTGAGCATACCGCAAATCCCCTTACGTCAATTGCGTATCCTATCTTTTTAATGGGATTTGCCTAATGCCGGTATTGCGAGTCTTGGAAGAAGTGAGCGGTAGACCCTCTCTTGTCAAGACTCCTACCGCATTTATAAGTCAGTAGTTAAGAGTTTTATGGGCTAACGCCGTAACATAAAACTCTTAACTAAAGTGCTAAAAAATACACTAACACCCATAAACTACCTATTAACCCCTAAACCGAGCCCCCCCCCACATCGCAAACACTTAAATAAAGTTTTTAACCCCTAATCTGCCGACCGGACATCGCCGCCACTTCAATAAATATATTAACCCCTAATCCGCCGCACTCCCACATCGCAAACACTAGTTACATTTTATTAACCCCTAATCTGCCGTCCCTAACATCGCCAACACCTATCTACATTTATTAACCCCTAATCTGCCGTCCCCAACGTCGCCCCCAACGTCGCCGCTACTATATTAAATTAAATATAATTTAAATACAACTAAATAAAATTACCGAACTACTTCTAATTCCCCCCTCTAGCTCCACTCCAGTCTCTAATTTTTCTTTCACTGTTGGCGGCACCACTATCTCCCCATCACCCCAAGTCCGCTGCATCTGAGTCACGCTTGACTCAAATCTGTCCTTCATTCCCCACATCCAACTGCTCTCTTCATCCTGCCGCAACCACCTACGCAATATCTCCAAAATTCGTCCGTTTCTTAGTGCTGAAACTACCAAACAGCTCATCCACTCCCTGGTAATTTCCCAACTTGACTACTGTAACAACTTACTAACTGGCCTCCCTCTCTCCCACCTCTCTCCCCTCCAATTCATCCTAAATGCATCTGCCAGGCTGCACCGCTCTGTGAGTCCCTTCACTGGCTCCCCATTCCCCATTCAAAATTCTCTCCCTGACCTACAAAACCCTCACCAATGCTGCCCCACCCTACCTGTCCTCACTCATCAACAAATATACTCCTGCCTGCCCCCTAAGACCAACAACGACCAACTTCTTGCATCCTCCACCATCACTTCCTCAACTACAATCCTATATAAAATAAAAGGCCAAGTGTGTTTGTCCGAAGCTGTCATGCGCAGTAGAGACAGCACAAGGACAAACACACCTGGCCTAGCTGATCTGCGGCAGAAGTGGGCGTGGTCAGTGTGAAGGGGGCGTGTCTGGGCGGGAATGTCCGTGAAGGGGCGTGGCCGCGCAATAGAAGGGAGAGAGATAGAGAGGGGGGATAGATAGAGAGGGGGGAGAGATAGAGAGGGGAGAGCGATAGAGAGGGGGGAGAGAGAGAGGGGGGAGAGAGAGAGGAGGGGAGAGAAAGAGCTCAAAAGAGAGGGGGGAGAGAGAACAGAAGAGGGTGAATAGAGAGAGCAGAATAGGGGAGAGAGAGGGAGAGAGAGACAGCAAAAGAGAGAGGGGGATAGAGACAGCAAAAGAGAGGGGGGAGAGAGACAGCAAAAGTGAGGGGGGGGAGAGACAGCAAAAGAGAGAGGAGGAGAGAGACAGCAAAAGAGAGGAGGGAGAGAGACAGCAAAAGAGAGAGGGGGAGAAAGACAGCAAAAGAGAGGGGGGAGAGAGCGCAAAAGAGAGGGGGGATAGAGAGCGCAAAAGAGAGGGGGGAAGACAGAGCACAAAAGAGGGGGGAGAGAGAGAGCGCAAAAGAGAGGGGGGAAGAGCGCAAAAGAGAGGGGTGGAGAGAGAGTGCAAAAGAGAGGGGGAGAGAGCGCAAAAGAGAGGGGAGAGAGAGAGCGCAAAAGAGGGGAGAGAGAGAGCGCAAAAGAGAGGGGGAGAGAGAGCGCAAAAGAGGGGGAGAGAGAGCGCAAAAAGAGAGGGGGAGAGAGAGAGCAAAAGAAAGGGGAGAGAGGGGGGAGAGAGCGCAAAAGAGATGGGGGAGAGAGAGCGCAGAAGAGAGGGAGAGAGAGCGCAAAAGAGAGGGGGAGAGAGAGAGAGTGCAAAGAGAGGGGGGAGAGAGAGAGCGCAAAAGAGAGGGGGAGAGAGAGAGTGCAAAAGAGAGGGGGGGAGAGAGAGAGCAAAAGAGAGGGGGGGGGAGAGCAAAAGAGATGGGGAGAGAGAGCGCAAAAGAGAGGGGGGGAGAGAGCCCAAAAGAGAGGGGGAGAGAGCCCAAAAGAGAGGGGGAGAGAGCTCAAAAGAGAGGGGGGAGAGAGAAAGCTCAAAAGAGAGGGGGAGAGAGAGAGCAAAAGAGAGGGGCGGAGAGAGAGAGAGCAAAAGAGAGGGGGAGGGGGAGAGCTCAAGGGGTGGGACCGCTGTACTGCAAAAAATGGCCCATGTGAACGGGCTTTAGGACTAGTTAAATTAAATAAACTAAAGTACAAAAAAACAAACAAACACTAAATTACAGAAAATAAAAAAATAATTATAAGAATTTTAAACTAATTACACCTATTCTAATCCCCCTAATAAAATTAAAAAGCCCCCCAAAATAAAAAAATTCCCTATACTAAATTACAAATAGCCCTTAAAAGGGCTTTTTGCGGGGCATTGCCCCAAAGTAATCAGCTCTTTTACCTGTAAAAAAAAATACAATACTCCCCAACATTAAAACCCACCACCCACACACCCAACCCTACTCTAAAACCCACCCAATCCCCCCTTAATAAAATCACCCCTTGAAGATCACCCTACATTGAGATACATACATTCACCCAGCCGGGCACAAGTGGACCTCCAGAGGGGCAGAAGTCTTCATCCGATCTGGGCAGAAGAGGTCCTCCAAGCAGCAGAAGTCTTCATCCAGATGGCATCTTCTATCTTCATCCATCCGGAGCGGAGCGGGTCCATCTTCAATCCAGCCGACGCAGAGCATCCTCTTCAAACGAAGTCCAAGCGAAGAATGAAGGTTCCTTTAAATGACGTCATCCAAGATGGCGTCCCTTGAATTCCGATTCACTGATAGGATTCTATCAGCCAATCGGAATTAAGGTAGAAAAAATCCTATTGGCTAATGCAATCAGCCAATAGGATTGAGGTTGCATTCTATTGGCTGATTGGAACAGCCAATAGAATGTGAGATCAATCCTATTGGCTGATTGGATCAGCCAATAGGATTGAACTTCAATCCTATTGGCTGATTGGATCAGCCAATAGGATTTTTCCTACCTTAATTCCGATTGGCTGATAGAATCATATCAGCCAATCGGAATTCAAGGGACGTCATCTTGGATGACGTTATTTAAAGGAACCTTCATTCTTCGCTTGGACTTCATTTGAAGAGGATGCTCCGCGTCGGCTGGATTGAAGATGGACCCGCTCCGCTCCAGATGGATGAAGATAGAAGATGCCGTCTGGATGAAGACTTCTGCCGCTTGGAGGACCTCTTCTGCCCGGATCGGATGAAGACTTCTGCCCCTCTTGAGGTCCACTTGTGCCCGGCTGGGTGAAGACGTCTCAAGGTAGGGTAGTGTTAGGTTTTTTTAAGGGGGGATTGGGTTGGTTTTAGAGTAGGATTGGGTGTGTGGGTGGTGGGTTTTAATGTTGGAGGGGTATTGTATTTTTTTTACAGGTAAAAGAGCTGATTACTTTGGGGCAATGCCCCGCAAAAATCCCTTTTAAGGGCTATTTGTAATTTTGTATAGGGTAGGGAATTTTTTTATTTTAGGGGGCCTTTTTTATTTTATTAGGGGGATTAGAGTAGGTGTAATTAATTTAAAATTCTTGTAATTATTTTTTTATTTTCTGTAATTTAGTGGGGGGTTTTGTACTTTAGTTTATTGTAGTTAATTGTAGTTAGTTTATGTAATTAATTTAATGATAGTGTAGTGTTAGGTGTTAGTGTAATTTAGGTTATGATTTATTTTACAGGTAAATTTGTACTTATTTTAACTAGGTAGCTATTAAATAGTTAATAACTATTTAATAACTAATCTACCTAGTTAAAATAAATACAAAGTTGCTGGTAAAATAAAAATAAACCCTAAGGTATCTACAATGTAACTATTAGTTATATTGTAGCTATCTTAGGGTTTATTTTATAGGTAAGTATTTAGTTTTAAATAGGATTAATTTATTTAATTGTAGTAATTTAATTTCGTTTTATTTAAATTATATTTAAGTTAGGGGGGTGTTAGGGTTAGACTTAGATTTAGGGGTTAATAACTTTATTATAGTGTAGGTTGGGGGACGTTGGGGGGGCAGATTATGGGTTAATAAATATAATGTAGGTGGCGGCGATGTTGGGGGCAGCAGATTAGGGGTTCATAGGGATAATGTAGGTGGCGGCGGTGTCCGGAGCGGCAGAGTAGGGGTTAATAATTATAATGTAGGTGGCGACAATGTCGGGGATGGCAGATTAGGGGTTAATAAGTGTAAGATTAGGGGTGTTTAGACTCAGGGTTCATGTTAGGGTGTTAGGTGTAGACATAAATTTTGTTTCCCCATTGGAAGCGTTGGGAGCTGAACGCTGCTTTTTTGTAGGTGTTAGGTTTATGCTAGGTTTTTTTCAGCTGAATCTGCCCCATTGATTCCTATGGGGAAATTGCGCACAAGCACGTTCAGCCAGCTTACCGCTACCGTAAGCAACACTGGTATTGAGATGAGATGTGGAGCTAAATTTTGCTCTACGCTCACCTTTTTGCGGCTAACGCCAGGTTTAAAAAAACCTGTAATACCAGCGTTGTCTGTAGGTGAGCGGTGAGCTGAAACTGCTCGTTAGCCCCGCAAGCCTTACCAACAAAAACTCGTAATCTAGCCAAATGTAATTATTTGAGTCAATCTTTTTAAAAAAGGTTTTAGTCTGAATGTGGTTATTAATAATTTCAACTGAGATATCAAGAAAGTTAATACATTGACTGCTAAATTCATATGTGAAAGAAAGTCCCCAATCATTTTTGTTCAAATCTTCCATAAACAGAATAAGTAGTTCTTCACCTCCTGTCCAAATTAAAAACAAATCTATGAATTTAAAATACATCAGTTTGTTCAAAACATGGCATTCAAAGCAAAGAGTATTATTTATTAATTATTTTGGTGAAATAAGAATGATGAATCTATATGTCTGATTGATAATAGTATACACATCTGTATAAGACTCAGAATACACTAGTTTACTCTAAACATAATATTGAAAACTGAGAGGATATATTGTAAGATTTACAAAAACAATAAAGTTGGTTGAGATCATCCATCTAAGGGTTAATAGAGGTGGCATAAAAGATCATTATAAAAGGAAGCCTTCACTATAACAAGTCATCTTGATAAAGGCAGCAATTGCCGAAACGCGTAGCAAAGTGACTTGTTACTCAGGAGTTCTAAGAACTTTAAACTATTTGGATGCTGAAATAGCAACTATACCACTACATTTCCATTTTTTAAATTTGGAGCGCATTTGGAGCGCATTTCCAACCTTACTATTGGCGGATCAGGTCAGGTGACCAGAAACACACTCGCAGGCAGTGAAGATGCTGCATACACGCTTAGGAACTATGGAGAATTCAGCGTGGTAAGGTTACAGCATACAAGTCTGTGTAGAAAGCATCCGTCCAAAGATCTGGTAAGAAACCCGAACTGACCGGTCTGTATACTAACTTGGGTGCTTGTAGCTACATCCAGAAAGACTTTGAAAACATTTATCAACAAAACTTTAGTACGAGCTGGAAAGGATTTTTCTCTTTGTCTTCACCATAGTGATTATAAAAAAGAAAAAATATATATCATCAAGTTTTTCTATAAGGCATCTTAAATAAGACTGGAAATATACACATAGATTCCTTTTACGCTACCCTATAAGTGATCTTAAAAAGACGAAAAATTTACTAGTGGCGATTACCAACTTACACTCTTAAATATAGACGCAAGCATTTGCAATCTGAACTGAATTGTATCTTTGTCATTTGAATTGTATCTGAACAAATGTATACATCTTAGACAATTGTAGATGTTCTTAGCAAGCTCAGAGCGTAATTAGATTTTTTTATATGTCCTTAGCTATTACGCCTTTAATTTGTATTTTTCGATTTTTAAGAATGTGGCCACATCTTATTATTATTTTTTAAGTAATACATTTTTTTTTTCGTTCTTATATTATCTTCATTTATATAAGATTGTCAGATTTTTAACTTATATGACTATAGTTAAGGGGTTAATGACTTATAGTTACTATGCAAATAACACAATACTTTTATGTCCATAAAAGGAACACTAAAATGATTTTGCATTGTCATTTTATTATGCATTTGTTGGTTATGCAATTTTAATATTTAATGACCCTTAAAGAACAGCACATGGTTGAGTGACCTTTGTAGTCGTGAAGCATTTTTCTTTTGCAAGATGTAAAGAGTCCACGGTTTCATCCTTACTTGTGGGATATTATCCTTCCTAACAGGAAATGGCAAAGAGAGCACCCACAGCAAAACTGTCTATATAGCTCCCCCCTTAACTCCACCCCCCAGTCATTCTCTTTGCCGGCTCTAAGCAGGAAGGGTAAAGTGAAAGTTAGCGGCAAAGAATTCAGGGTTTGCCATTTTAGCGCGTAGAGCGTTATGGCTTAAGTCCTGGACGGCTGATGTGTCATCAAAATCTAAGCTTTTGACTATCCCTTTCAAAGGTAAGACCCTATTCGGGCCTGCACTGAAAGAAATCATTTCAGACATCACTGGAGGGAAGGGTCATGCCCTCCCTCAGGATAAGTCCAACAAGACGAGGACCAAACAAATTAATTTTCGTTCTTTTTGAAACTTTAAGGGTGGTCCCGCTTCCTCTTCCCCTGCTGCAAAGCAAGAGGGGAACTTCGCTCAATCCAAGCCAGTCTGGAGACCTAACCAGGCTTGGAACAAGGGTAAACAGGCCAAGAAGCCTGCTGCTGCCACTAAGACATCATGAAGGGGTAGCCCCCGATCCGGGACCGGATCTAGTAGGGGGCAGACTCTCTCTCTTGGCTCAGGCCTGGGCAAGACACGTTCAGGACTCCTGGGCCGTAGAGATTGTAACCCAGGGGTATCTTCTAGATTTCAAAGATTCTCCTCCAAGGGGGAGATTAAATCTTTCTCAGTTGTCTGTAAACCAGACAAAAAGAGAGGCGTTCTTACGCTTTGTAGAAGACCTTTTTACCATGGGAGTGATCTGCCCAGTTCCGAAAGCAGAACAGGGGCAAGGATTCTACTCCAATCTGTTTGTGGTTCCCAAAAAAGAGGGAACCTTCAGACCAATTCTAGATCTCAAGATCCTAAACAAATTCCTAAGAGTCCCATCCTTCAAGATGGAGACCATTCGGACTATTTTACCAATGATCCAGGAGGGTCAATATATGACCACCGTGGACTTAAATGATGCATATCTACACATTCCTATCCACAAAGATCATCACCATTTCCTCAGGTTCGCCTTTCTGGACAAACACTACCAGTTTGTGGCTCTTCCCTTCGGGTTGGCCACAACACCAAGAATCTTCACAAAGGTGCTAGGGTCCCTTCTGGCGGTCCTAAGGCCGCGGGGCATAGCAGTGGCGCCTTATCTAGACGACATCCTAATTCAAGCGTCGACTTTCCAACTAGCTAAGTCTCACACGGACTTAGTGTTGGCCTTTCTAAGATCTCATGGGTGGAAGGTGAACGTAAAAAAGAGTTCTCTTTCCCCTCTCACAAGAGTTTCATCTCTAGGGACTCTGATAGACTCGGTAGACATGAAAATATTTCTGATGGAGGTCAGGATATCAAAGATTTTGTCCACCTGCCGAGCTCTTCATTCCATTCCTCGGCCGTCAGTGGCTCAGTGTATGGAGGTAATCGGACTAATGGTAGCGGCAATGGACATGGTTCCATATGCTCGCTTACATCTCAGACCACTGCAACTATGCATGCTCAGACAGTGGAATAGGGATTATGCAGATTTATCTCCTCAGATAAATCTGTATCAAGAGACCAGAGACTCTCTTCTTTGGTGGTTGACACAGGATAACCTGTCCGGGGAATGTGTTTCCGCAGGCCAGCGTGGGTTATAGTGACGATAGACGCCAGCCTACTGGGCTGGGGTGCAGTCTGGAATTCCCTGAAAGCACGGGGTTTGTGGACTCAGGAGGAGGCCCTCCTACCGATAAATATTCTGGAATTAAGAGCGATATTCAATGCTCTCCAGGCATGGCCTCAGCTGGCTTCGGCCAGATTAATCAGATTTCAGTCGGACAACATCACGACTGTGGCTTATATCAATCATCAAGAGGAACAAGGAGTTCCTTAGCGATGATAGAAGTTTCCAGAATAATCCAATGGGCAGAGACTCACTCTTGCCATCTATCAGCGATCTATATCCCAGGGGTAGAGAACTGGGAGGCAGATTTTCTAAGTCGTCAGACTTTTCATCCGATGGAGTGGGAACTCTATCCGGAGGTGTTTGCTCAACTGGTTCAGCTATGGGGCACACCAGAATTAGATCTGATGGTGTCTCATCAGAACGCCAAACTTCCTTGTTACGGATCCAGGTCAAGGGATCCTCAGGCAGTACTGATAGATGCTCTAGCAGTACCCTGGTCATTCAACCTGGGTTATGTGTTTCCACCTTTCCCTCTCCTTCCGCGTCTGATTGCCTGAATCAAACAGGAGAGAGCTTCAGTGATTTTGATAGCACCTGCGTGGCCACGCAGGACTTGGTATGCAGACCTGGTGGACATGTCAATTCTGCCACCATGGACTCTGCCACTGAGACGGGACCTTTTGATTCAAGGTCCATTCAAGCATCCAAATCTAATTTCTCTGTAACTGACTGCTTGGAGATTGAACGCTTGATTTTATCAAAGTGGGGTTTCTCTGAGTCGGTCATAGATACCTTGATTCAGGCTCGAAAGCCTGTCACCAGGAAAATCTATCATAAGATATGGCGTAAATATATTTTTTGGTGCAAATCCAAAGGCTACTCATGGAGTAAGATCAGGATTCCTAGGATTTTGTCTTTTCTCCAAGAGGGATTGGAGAAAGGATTGTCAGCTAGTTCCTTAAAAGGACAGATATCTGCTTTGTCTATTCTATTGCACAAGCGTCTGGCAGATGTCCCAGACATTCAGGCTTTTTGTCAGGCTTTAGTTAGAATCAAGCCTGTGTTTAAACCTGTTGCTCCGCCATGGAGCCTAAATTTAGTTCTTAAAGTTCTTCAAGGGGTTCCGTTTGAACCCATGCATTCCATAGATATTAAGCTTCTATCTTGGATAGTTCTGTTTCTAGTTGCTATCTCTTCAGCTCGAAGAGTTTCTGAACTATCTGCATTACAATGTGACTCGCCTTATCTTGTTTTCCATGCTGATAAGGTGGTTTTGCGTACCAAACCTGGGTTCCTCCCTAAGGTTGTTACTAACAGGAATATCAATCAGGAAATTGTTGTTCCTTCTCTGTGTCCTAATCCTTCTTCTAAGAAGGAACGTCTGTTGCACAACTTGGACGTGGTTTGTTCTTTGAAGTTTTATTAGCAGGCAACCAAAGATTTTCATCAAACATCTTCTTTGTTTGTTGTCTATTCTGGAAAGCGTAGGGGTCAAAAGGCTACGGCTACCTCTCTTTCCTTTTGGCTGAAAAGCATCATCCGATTGGCTTATGAGACTGCTGGACAGCAGCCTCCTGAAAGAATTACAGCTCACTCTACTAGAGCGGTAGCTTCCACATGGGCTTTTAAAAATGATGCTTCTGTTGAACAAATTTGTAAGGCTGCGACTTGGTCTTCGCTTCATACCTTTTCCAAATTTTACAAATTTGATACTTTTGCTTCTTCGGAGGCTATTTTTGGGAGAAAGGTTTTGCAAGCAGTGGTGCCTTCCGTTTAGGTTCCTGTCTTGTCCCTCCCTTCATCCGTGTCCTAAAGCTTTGGTAAGGATGAAACCGTTGACTCGGTACATCTTGCAAAAGAAAACAAAATTTATGCTTACCTGATAAATGTATTTCTTTTGCGATGTACAGAGTCCACGGCCCGCCCTGTCTATTCAAGACAGATAGTATTTTTTTATTGAAAACTTCAGTCACCTCTGCACCTTATAGTTTCTCCTTTTTCTTCCTTGGCCTTCGGTCGAATGACTGGGGGGTGGAGTTAAGGGGGGAGCTATATAGACAGCTCTGCTGTGGGTGCTCTTTTTGCCACTTCCTGTTTGGAAGGATAATATCCCACAAGTAAGGATGAAACCGTGGACTCGGTACATCGCAAAAGAAAGAAATTTATCAGGTAAGCATACATTTTGTTTTTTATGCTTCCACACTATTTCCCTACCTCTCCCTGACATGCAGAGCGTACATCTGAAACTGGAAGGCTTGATCCTATTCCTGTATATATAAATATATAGTTTGTGGTAATGCTACAAGTTTAACCAGTACCATATGCTTTGTTTTTGTTTTTTTATACAGAAGGAAAAAAAAATTGCACGTAATTTTCTAAAAAAAAACCCCTTTGTGCAAGTGCTAAAAAGATAAATAAAAAAAAATACAATGTAGTTTCTTATTTCTTCTGTTAAGTGTGATCAGTCCACGGGTCATCATTACTTCTGGGATATTAACTGCTCCCCTACAGGAAGTGCAAGAGGATTCACCCAGCAGAGCTGCTATATAGCTCCTCCCCTCTACGTCACCTCCAGTCATTCTCTTGCACCCAACGACTAGATAGGATGTGTGAGAGGACTATGGTGATATATTTAGTTTTTATATCTTCAATCAAAAGTTTGTTATTTTATAATAGCACCGGAGTGTGTTATTCCTTCTCTGGTAGAATTTGAAGAAGAATCTACCTGAGTTTTTTCTATGATTTTAGCCGGAGTAGTTAAGATCATATTGCTGTTTCTCGGCCATCTGAGGAGAGGTAAACTTCAGATCAGGGGACAGCAGGCAGATTAATCTGCAAAGAGGTATGTAGCAGTTTATTATTTTCTGACATGGAATTGATGAGAAAATCCTGCCATACCGTTATAATGTAAACTCAGCCTTGAATGCAGTAGATGTAGCTGATATCAGGCTGTCATGTATGTATATTTTACACTTCAGTTTTCTGGGGAATGGTACTTCTCTGGTTTTTAGACTGTATACATAGACTTAACCTAATTTGCAGGGACTTGCAATAGGTTTTAAATGACAATTAATTATTGAGGTAAAACGTTTTTTTGCTGGCATGTAAAAACGTTTTTTTCTCTGAGGTACTGGGTGAAAAAATGTTTTGGGCACTATTTTTCCACTTGGCAATAGTTTTGATTTAAATTAGAGCAGTTCACTGATCCCTCTCACTGTTATGTGTGTGGGGGAGGGGCCATTTTTGGCGCTTTTACTATGCATCAAAAAAACTCAGTCAGAGGTTCATTTTCTTCCTGCATGATCCGGTTCATCTCTACAGAGTTCAGGGATCTCCAAAGCCTTTTTTGAGGGAAGTAATCATTACAGCAGAGCTGTGCTGATTGTATTGACTGTGATAAAAAAACGTTTATTTGTGTATTTTTTTCTGCTGCCTGGGTTAGTTATCATTGCTGAGGGGAACAATCCTTTGCTAAAACTGTATATTCTGACAAAGATTGATGCTATAACTTAATTATTTTAACTGTTATAATTTTTTTCTGTGCTTCTTAAAGGCACAGTTCGTTTTCATATTATTTGTAAATTACTTTGAAAAGTATTTCCAAAGTTGCTGTTTATTTGCTAGTGTGTTAAACATGTCTGATTCAGAGGAATATCTCTGTGCTATATGTGTTAATGCCAAAGTGGAGCCCAATAGAAATTTATGTACTAAATGTATTGATGCTACTTTAAAAAACAGTCAATCTGTACAAATTGAACATATTTCACCAAACAACGAGGGGAGAGTTATGCCGACTAACTCGCCTCACGTGTCAGTACCTGCATCTCCCGCTCAGGAGGTGCGTGATATTGTAGCGCCGAGTACATCTGGGCGGCCATTACAAATCACATTACAAGATATGGCTACTGTTATGACTGAAGTTTTGGCTAAACTACCAGAACTAAGAGGTAAACGTGATCACTCTGGGGTGAGAACAGAGTGCGCTGATAATGCAAGGGCCATGTCTGATACTGCGTCACAGTTTGCAGAACGTGAAGACGGAGAACTTCATTCTGTGGGTGACGGTTCTGATCCAAATAAACTGGACTCAGACATTTCAAATTTTAAATTTAAGCTTGAGAACCTCCGTGTGTTACTAGGGGAGGTATTAGCGGCTCTGAATGATTGTAACACAGTTGCAATCCCAGAGAAAATGTGTAGGTTGGATAAATATTTTGCGGTACCGACGAGTACTGACGTTTTTCCTATACCTAAGAGACTTACTGACATTGTTACTAAGGAGTGGGATAGACCCGGTGTGCCTTTCTCACCCCCCTCCTATATTCAGAAAGATGTTTCCAATAGACGCCGCCACACGGGACTTATGGCAAATGGTCCCTAAGGTGGAGGGAGCAGTTTCTACTTTAGCTAAGCGTACCACTATCCCGGTGGAGGATAGCTGTGCTTTTTCAGATCCAATGGATAAAAAATTAGAGGGTTACCTTAAGAAAATGTTTGTTCAACAAGGGTTTATATTGCAACCTCTTGCATGTATTGCGCCTGTCACGGCTGCAGCAGCATTTTGGTTTGAGTCTCTGGAAGAGACACTTCAATCATCCACACTAGATGACATCACACACAAACTTAAATTCCTTAAGTTAGCTAATTCGTTTATTTCAGATGCCGTAGTACATTTAACTAAACTTGCGGCTAAAAATTCAGGATTCGCCATTCAGGCACGCAGAGCTCTGTGGCTGAAATCCTGGTCAGCTGATGTTACGTCTAAATCTAAATTGCTTAATATTCCTTTCAAAGGGCAGACCTTATTCGGGCCCGGCTTGAAAGAGATTATTGCTGACATTACAGGAGGTAAAGGTCATGCCCTGCCTCAGGACAAGGCCAAAGCCAAGGCTAGACAGTCCAATTTTCGTT
This sequence comes from Bombina bombina, assembly GCF_027579735.1. NCBI lineage: Eukaryota > Metazoa > Chordata > Amphibia > Anura > Bombinatoridae > Bombina > Bombina bombina. The sequence goes on along the minus strand of NC_069499.1, from coordinate 1,379,370,681 downwards.
CCTTTCGTAATTTCAAAGCAGGAGCAGCATCAACTTCCTCTGCACCAAAACAGGAAGGAGCTGTTGCTCGCTACAGACAAGGCTGGAAACCTAACCAGTCCTGGAACAGGGGCAAACAGGCCAGAAAACCTGCTGCTGCCCCTAAGACAGCATGAATTGAGGGCCCCCGATCCGGGACCGGATCTAGTGGGGGGCAGACTTTCCCTCTTCGCCCAGGCTTGGGCAAGAGATGTTCAGGATCCCTGGGCGTTAGAGATCATATCTCAGGGATACCTTCTGGACTTCAAATCCTCTCCCCCAAGAGGGAGATTTCATCTGTCAAGGTTGTCAACAAACCTAACAAAGAAGGAAGCGTTTCTACGCTGCGTACAAGATCTTTTATTAATGGGAGTGATCCATCCAGTTCCGCGGTTGGAACAAGGACAAGGGTTTTACTCAAATCTGTTTGTAGTTCCCAAGAAAGAGGGAACCTTCAGGCCAATCTTGGATTTAAAGATCCTAAACAAATTCCTAAGAGTTCCATCGTTCAAGATGGAAACTATTCGAACAATTTTGCCCATGATCCAAGAGGGTCAGTACATGACCACAGTGGATTTAAAGGATGCTTACCTTCACATACCGATTCACAGAAGTCATTACCGGTATCTAAGGTTTGCCTTTTTAGACAGGCATTACCAGTTTGTAGCTCTTCCATTCGGACTGGCTACGGCTCCAAGAATCTTCACAAAGGTTCTGGGCACTCTTCTGGCGGTACTAAGACCGCGAGGAATTTCAGTAGCTCCGTACTTCAAGCTTTCAAACTGCCAAATCTCATACAGAGATAGTACTGGCATTTCTAAGGTCGCATGGATGGAAAGTGAACGAAGAGAAAAGTTCTCTCTTTCCACTCACAAGAGTTCCCTTCCTGGGGACTCTGATAGATTCTGTAGAAATGAAGATTTACCTGACAGAGGACAGGTTAACAAAACTTCAAAATGCATGCCGTGTCCTTCATTCCATTCAACACCCGTCAGTAGCTCAATGCATGGAGGTAATCGGACTAATGGTAGCAGCAATGGACATAGTTCCTTTTGCACGCCTACATCTCAGACCACTGCAACTGTGCATGCTAAGTCAGTGGAATGGGGATTACTCAGATTTGTCCCCCACTCTAAATCTGAATCAAGAGACCAGAAATTCTCTTCTATGGTGGCTTTATCGGCCACATCTGTCCAGGGGAATGCCATTCAGCAGGCCAGACTGGTCAATTGTAACAACAGACGCCAGCCTACTAGGTTGGGGCGCTGTCTGGAATTCTCTGAAGGCTCAGGGACTATGGAATCAGGAGGAGAGTCTCCTTCCAATAAACATTCTGGAATTGAGAGCAGTCCTCAATGCTCTTCTGGCTTGGCCCCAGTTAACAACTCGGGGGTTCATCAGGTTCCAGTCGGACAACATCACGACTGTAGCTTATATCAACCATCAGGGAGGGACAAGAAGCTCCCTAGCAATGATGGAAGTATCGAAGATAATTCGCTGGGCAGAGTCTCACTCTTGCCACCTGTCTGCAATCCACATCCCGGGAGTGGAGAACTGGGAGGCGGATTTCTTAAGTCGTCAGACTTTTCATCCGGGGGAGTGGGAACTTCATCCAGAGGTCTTTGCCCAAATACTTCGACGTTGGGGCAAACCAGAGATAGATCTCATGGCGTCTCGACAGAATGCCAAGCTTCCGCGCTACGGGTCCAGATCCAGGGATCCGGGAGCGGTCCTGATAGATGCCTTGACAGCACCATGGACCTTCAGGATGGCTTATGTGTTTCCACCTTTCCCGATGCTTCCTCGATTGATTGCCAGAATCAAACAGGAGAAAGCATCAGTGATTCTAATAGCGCCTGCATGGCCACGCGGGACTTGGTATGCAGATCTGGTGGACATGTCATTCTGTCCACCTTGGTCGTTACCTCTGAAACAGGACCTTCTGATTCAGGGTCCTTTCAAACATCAAAATCTAACTTCTCTGAAGCTGACTGCTTGGAAATTGAACGCTTGATTTTATCAAAGCGTGGTTTTTCTGAGTCAGTTATTGATACCTTAATACAGGCTAGGAAGCCTGTTACCAGAAAGATTTACCATAAAATATGGCGTAAATACCTATATTGGTGCGAATCCAAAGGTTACTCTTGGAGTAAGGTTAGGATTCCTAGGATATTGTCTTTTCTACAAGAAGGTTTAGAAAAGGGGTTATCCGCTAGTTCCTTAAAGGGACAGATCTCAGCTCTGTCCATTCTGTTACACAAGCGTCTGTCAGAAGTTCCAGACGTTCAGGCCTTTTGTCAGGCTTTGGCCAGGATTAAACCTGTGTTTAAAGCTGTGGCTCCACCATGGAGTTTAAACCTTGTTCTTAACGTTTTACAGGGCGTTCCGTTTGAACCCCTTCATTCCATTGATATAAAGTTGTTATCTTGGAAAGTTCTATTTTTAATGGCTATTTCCTCGGCTCGAAGAGTCTCTGAGTTATCAGCCTTACATTGTGATTCTCCTTATTTGATTTTTCACTCGGATAAGGTAGTTCTGCATACTAAACCTGGGTTCTTACCTAAGGTAGTCACTAACAGGAATATCAATCAGGAGATTGTTGTTCCATCCTTGTGCCCAAATCCTTCTTCGAGGAAGGAACGTCTTTTGCACAATCTGGATGTAGTTCGTGCCCTTAAATTTTATTTACAGGCAACTAAAGATTTTCGACAAACGTCTTCCCTGTTTGTCGTTTACTCTGGTCAGAGGAGAGGTCAAAAAGCTTCTGCTACCTCTCTCTCTTTTTGGCTTCGTAGCATAATTCGTTTAGCTTATGAGACTGCTGGACAGCAGCCTCCTGAAAGAATTACAGCTCATTCCACTAGAGCTGTGGCTTCCACTTGGGCCTTTAAGAATGAGGCCTCTGTTGAACAGATTTGCAAGGCTGCAACTTGGTCTTCGCTTCATACTTTTTCCAAATTTTACAAATTTGACACTTTTGCTTCTTCGGAGGCTATTTTTGGGAGAAAGGTTCTTCAGGCAGTGGTTCCTTCTGTATAAAGAGCCTGCCTATCCCTCCCGTCATCCGTGTACTTTTGCTTTGGTATTGGTATCCCAGAAGTAATGATGACCCGTGGACTGATCACACTTAACAGAAGAAAACATAATTTATGCTTACCTGATAAATTCCTTTCTTCTGTAGTGTGATCAGTCCACGGCCCGCCCTGTTTTTTAAGGCAGGTAAATATTTTTTAAATTATACTCCAGTCACCACTACACCCTTGGCTTCTCCTTTCTCGTTAGTCCTTGGTCGAATGACTGGAGGTGACGTAGAGGGGAGGAGCTATATAGCAGCTCTGCTGGGTGAATCCTCTTGCACTTCCTGTAGGGGAGCAGTTAATATCCCAGAAGTAATGATGACCCGTGGACTGATCACACTACAGAAGAAAGGAATTTATCAGGTAAGCATAAATTATGTTTTTTAAAGTTTAAAGTCCCCAGAAATGTATATGAGAATTTTATTCCTCTACATGTGATCACATGCATTGTGTTAGAGATGCTGGATTGCTTAGGATCAGTGGCATATTTGCTCTAGGCACTGGGAAATCTGCTGCCCCTTAAACCATAAACATATTAAGCTCCTATTTGCATCATATATTTCTCAAAACTGGTTTCCAATGATACAGGAAGGGGTCATGTTAGACCACTGGTTTTCAAAACTGTACTCAGGACTCCCCAATAGGCCAGATTTTCAGGATTACCTTGGATGAGAGCAGGTGATTATTTCACCTGTGCTCCAGTTCAGATACCCTCAAAATGTGGCCTGTTAGGGAGTCATGAGGACAGCTTTGAAAACCAGTGTGCTAGAGGTTACAAAGTGTGCAGTCATGTCAGGAAGGGCGGGGTGTGAGTGGGATGTGGGCGTGCCTAAGCAGATCATGTCCGTTTCTGGGTGGGTAGTAAAGGTGTCTCATTTAGTCCCTTAAAACTGGGGCAATGGATGGCTGCAGACTAGCAGCAGTGAACCTTCCAACAGGATGCGGAACAGTTTGTAGGTATATGTACCGACACTAGACAAACACCATACCTCCCAACATTTGTGGTTGAGTATCAGGGACATAGGAGGTTGACCATTTTGTTGGTGGAGCCATGTTTGGAGGGAAGGGATCATGGATGCTTAGTAGGTGGAATTGTAAGTGTATTTGGGTGGTCTGTGGGTGTGTCTGGACAGCTGGTGGGTGTTTCTGAGTGTTCCATGGCTGGGGCTAAAAGAAATTCTACTAATAGGGGCATACGGCTGTCTCAGAGGGACAGAGCTCAGAATAAGGGATTGTCCCTCTCAAATAGGGACAGTTTGGAAGTCTGTCAGGGACTGTCCCTCTCAAAAAGGGACAGTTGGGAGGTATCATTGATTTGTAATATGTGCAATAAATAAAGTATTTGGAGAATATAATGAGAAAGCATCATACCATTGACCTAATACTCAAAATCTGCTGCTGCTCAAAAATCTGGAGCCAAAACGCAAAGGGCTAGCTGGCCTAGGCTTAAATACGCCCTCTGCTTGGGATGTTTTAGAGTAGAGACTATAAAGTGCAGGGGTTAAAAAGTCTAATAAGGAGGCAAGAAGTGAAAAATCATCATATAAATAAGTGTTTTACAGAAAAGGGGAATGACTTTCAGCTGGAAGCATCTTATTTCTTTTTTACGATAGGTAGTTATTATTAATGTAGGGTTCTAAGAAGTTTAAAACAATTGTGATCCATTTATTTAAATGTTAAATATTGCAAGTTTAAACAGCCCTATCATTTCATATTTGATTTTTATAGCATGGGACTTTCCTTAAAGGGAAATGAAACCTCATTTTTTTGTCATGTGTTAGATAGAGCATGTTATTTTAAACAACTTTCTAATTCACTTCTATTATCACATTTTTATTATCTTGGTATCCTTTTTGAAAAGCAGGGGTGTGAGCTTGCACATGTTTGGCAAGACTTATCTATCTGCAAGACCAATAGATGTCTGCACTATTTCCTGCCATGTAGTACTCTAGATACCTACCTAGGTATCTCTCTTCAACAAAGAATACCATGGGAACACAGCAAATGTGTTAATAGAAGTAAATTGGGAACTTTTTAAAATTGTATGCTCTGTCTGAATCACAAAACAAAATCTTTTGGGTTTCATATCCCTTTAAAGATTTAGTTACATTAAATATGTGTACTCAGGAAATGTAGCAAAATAAAATGGGAGTCTTTAATGTACATGCTCAACACTCTAAATTGAAGAGGCATTTTGGTCTGGTCTCTTAGTGAATAAACCAAACCGATAGTGAGTCTAGGGACATTGAAGCTTGTAAGGTTGACAAGGGGGTTGTAATAAACGAGATCATTTTCTAAATTCATTGAGCCTTGTTAAACCTATATTTTCCACAGTTTCATTCTTGACATTAACATTTATAGCTGTGTGAGATGCGCAAAAAAATTATATCTCGCACATCAACCCACTACCAACACAGAAACACAATACTGTTTATTTAAATGTTTGCAAATGTAAAATATTTGCATGTCTGTTTATTACAGCTAAAAAGTCTTGCTTTATAGAACGGCAAGTGTTGTTTCCAGCTATTGCGTATGTTAGTTTTGTGTTTGATTTAATTAATTTGTTTTGTAAGGTTTTGAAGGCATTTTTTTGTAAAGCTTGTACCTTTCACAGCAGAGCTTGTTCCATGCACTGAGACTTGAAGGTTACAAGATAGAGGATTCTCTGCTAATTTTAATGGAGAGTGATTCACAACTCGCAGATGGGAGAAGGGTTGGGTACAAATCTTTATGAATAGCACACGTTTAAAGTTGCTGCAAGTTTTTGATAGAAGATATTAGTTTCATGAACAGGTTTTAATGAATCTAGGCCAATGTGTAATTTTTTTTTTAATTTTGTAATCATAGAGATTAAAGTGCTCTTTGCCAACTATGGTCTAGATTACAAGTGGAGCTATACAATTTTAGCTCATGGTAAATCAATATAGATCCCACATGTTTGTGCTGGTATTACAAGTTCAAAGTAAAAAATAAGCGCAACTTTTAAGTGCAAACTCAAAGGTGCACTAGGCCAACTACGCTAAAACTGAAGGTGCGTTAGGAATATTTCAAATACCTATCTTGTTCACTTAGAATAAATTGTTATTTTTATTTTTAAATGTGTGTGTATATATACAGTATATATATATATATATATATATATATATATATATATATATATTATGAACCGAACTGAAGGATATGGGGAGAGAGAGAACTACAGGTTAGTTAGCACAAACAGAGAGACCAATCAGGAGGCGCTCTGTGTCACTCTCTAGTCTTTCCACGTCTGTAACTCGCTCTCTCGGTTTCTCAAGAGCCTGTCTACCATTAGAAATAACCATTGAACTTTCTCTCGCTTGCTGTAAAAAAAATTGATTCCTGGAAAATTGTATATAATTTGCGGGTGTCAGGGAGCCACTAATAAAATGCGGGAGACTCCCAGAACTATAGATATATATATAAATTTAACCCCTTAACGACCAGCGCCATATCCTCTCTCTGACGCAATCTCGTTAAAAATAGCGAGATCACACTATTTCACTATAGACAAGTAGAGTTACCGATGCAGAGAGGGCCACTCTGTGAAACCTCTCTGTATCGGGGACCGGTGGTGCCGATCGTTGGTGGGTGGGAGGTTAAGGATGGAGGCGGGTGGGCGGCCCATCGCTGGAGGGGGGCGGGAGTTGTGCGTGACACTTTGAAGAAAAAAAACAACCCACTGAGAGTGGCAGGGAGGGGGAAGGTGGAGGGGGAGAGGGGGAATCCTGGTTATAATGCTGAGGAATGGGATAGGAGGTGTGGGAAGTCGATCTGGGAGGGGGAGAGGGTAGGGTATTGAGGGGGGCAGCTACACTACAGAAAAAAATGGGAATTTTTTTTTATTTTTTAAATTGCCTTATTTGCACCAAACTGGGTACTGGCAGACAGCTGAAGAGAGCTGTTTAAGAGGGGTCAGGGAGGGATTGGGAGTGGTATGTGTCAGGTGGGAGGCTGATCTCTACACTAAAGCTAAAATTAACCCTACAAGCTACCTAATTAACCCCTTCACTGCTGGGCAAAATACAAGTGTGAGGCACAGTGACATTTAGCGGCCTTCTAATTACCATTGAGCAATGCCAAAGCCATATATGTCTGCTATTTCTGAACAAAGGGGATCCCCGAGAAGCATTTACAACCATTTGTGCTATGATTGCACAAGCTGTTTGTAAATAATTTCAGCGAGAAACCTAAAATTGTGAAAACGTTACGATTTTTAAATTTGATCGCATACCAAAATGGGCCTAGATCAATACTTTGGGTTGTCTACTAAAAAAAATATATAGTTTTGATAGGTAAATATAAAAACGCTCTATTTCTGTTTAAATGTAGTGATTGCAAAAATGCTAAAAATGCTCTGTTTTTTTGGGGAAGTTTTTGTCTGAAATGCCCGGTCCTTAAGGGGTTAAAAATGAAAAATAACTTTTTTCTTTTAAGTAAAGAACATAGGAATTTCAAGTACTTCTATTAAAAAAACAAAAACATATTAAAATTATTTATTTAAAATTATATTGCATATTTCAAGTTATGTGACTTGGAATGGCTTAGAAATGATATTGATACAGTATATATAAAGTCCCAACAATGAATCCACCCTCCAACATGCAACTACCTAGGTGTTTAACTCGTTATAATATATTCAAAAAGACAGTAGCCTCACAGGATTTTCACCAAGCATATGTCAAGTTTATTGACATTTCAGGGAACAAACAATCTCCTGTGTGTGTGTGCACATACATATTTACACATGTAAACACATAAATACACATGCATAGACACATATAGATATGTATACACATGCATAAATATGAATATACAAATATTTATAATTATTTATATACTTCCCTGTCAAACACCTTGACAGATACCATTTCCCTTTGTAAACTTTTTTTTCATAATAAACATATATTTCTTTTGTAAGATACGATGAGTCCATGGATTTCATCCTTACCTGTGGGATATAGCCTCCTGGTCAGCAGGAGGAGGCAAAGAGCACCACAGCAGAGCTGTATATATAGCTCCTCCCTTCCCTCCCACCCCAGTCATTCTCTTTGCCTGTGTTAGTGATAGGAAGAGGCAGAGTGAGGTGTTAGTTATAGATTCTTCAATCAAGATTTTATTATTTTTAAAGTAGTGCCACAGTGTGCTACTTTGTTCGGGGGTGTAGCCTAGACCAGATCAGTCTCTTCAGTAATAAGAGAAGCATTTGGTGGCTTTTAAGCAATGGGAACTTGTGGGACTTTGTTCTCACTGCGCCTCCCATAGTTGTTTTGCTGCCCTACCTGCAAAAGTCTGAGGGACGAGAGAGACTCAGTACTTTTTGTTGTTTCCACAGGTCACTGTGAAGGGGAGGAGAGAACTTCACAAGCTGGGTGAGATGCCTTACTGCCGGGCAACCTTCTAAGGTAAGTGCTAAGCTTTATTTTCTGGCTATGTTCTCAGAAGATTTTTGGCACATTATATATCATTATCTCCCTGAAATGGGGATGATTTCAAAGGCAGTCCTGAATAACTTCATTCACAGCCGACAGGGAGGGTTTTCCTGTAGAACCATATCAGAGGCAACATGTCTGCTATTTGACTCCCAGCGGCTTATAACTTATTTAACAGCCAACAGGGAGGGTGTTCCTATAGAACGCTTAAATAGTGTATAGGATTCATGTGAGATAGGTACGTTTATACATAATAAATTGCGTATCCCTGTTACTTTCGTTTCTATTGGAAACCGACAGGCAGGGTGATCATTTTTAAGGATATCATCACATAGATTGGGAACGGCAGTATGTGTTATCCTGTTTTAGTGACAAGATATACAGGATTGTTATATGTTCCTTTTTACCGATACCCCTGTTCACTTCGGCTTATGTTTAGACTTAATCAGCCGACAGGGAGATGTTTGTTATGAGTGTCTTTAACGTTGGGGCACTATTGACAAGATTTGTACCGGTCAGTTATAGTGCTGGTTATGAGATGTTTGGTTTTTTACTTTCTCCCGGCGGCTCTGTTTAGTTTTTACTAACGGCTACCCGCACAGGAGATTGGGCTCAATACGCCCACGATGGGCGGAGTTTCATTTTCGCGCCATTGTGTGCGCGCCATTCGGCAGCTCCATTTTGGCTTCGTTGTTTGAGCTCGATATGACCACGGAGGGGCGGAGCTTCATTACGCTCAATTGTGTGCGCGCTATTTGGACCGGATGCCTCCTTGGCTGTACTGTATAGAGCTGAGAGGTTGTGCACGCCGTTTGCAGAGTCCTTGGGTGCATGGGACACTTTCTTTGTCACAAATAGACAGAGAGGCATCGCCAGCACGCAGTGTGTCAGGCACTTTTCTTTTGCAAGCGGCTATGATGGTCAGTGTCCCATTCAAGAATGGACGGACCTCTTAGGGGAAGCAATACACTGTCACATTGCATTCCCTTGAAGAAGTTGCCTACCGCTCAGGAGCTTGCTTCAATTTTTGCCCGGGAGGTCTTCCGTTCACATGGGTTACCCAAGGAGATAGTGTCGGACCGGGGTAGCCAGTTTGTCTCCAGATTTTGGCGTTCCTTTTGTGTTCAAATGGGCATCTAGCTTTCTTTCTTCTCGGCATATCACCCTCAATACAATGTTCTCTGGAACAGTTCCTCCGTTGCTATGTCTCAGATCACCACAATAATTGGTCTGAACTGTTACGTTGGGCAGAGTTTGCTCGTAATAGTGCTATTAATGCTTCCTCCAAGTTATCCCCATTCATGGCGAATTATGGGTTTCAACCATCCTTGTTGCTCGATTCATTCATGTCTCAGGGTATTCCAGGCTTTGGAGGAGCATCTCCGGCAACTCCGTTCCACGTGGGTGCAGATTCAGGATTGCCTTCATCGTTCTATGCAGCGCCAAAAGTTCCAGGCTGATCGTAGGCGTCTGCCCGCCGCCTTCCTACCAGGTTGGTGAGAGAGTTTGGCTGTCCTCCCGCAACTTGAGCCTTCGTGTGCCTTCCAATAAACTGGCTCCCCATTATGTTGGTCCTTTTCAAATACTCCGACGGGTCAATCCTGTGGTCTACGCTCTTGACCTTTCTCCTGCAATGCGCATCTCCAATGTTTTTCATGTCTTCCTCTTGAAACCATTGGTTTGTTATCGGTTTACCACTGTGTTGCCTCGTCCCCACCCTATCTTTGTTGACAACCATGAGGAGTATGAGGTTAGCAGCATTATTGACTCTCGTATGTTCAGGGGCCGCGTACAGTATTTGGTTCACTGGAGGGGCTACGGTCCGGAGGAGCGTTCATGGGTTCCCTCCTCTGATGTTCATTCTCCTGCCCTCCTCTGTGCCTTCCATGCCCGTTTCCCCAATAAGCCTTTTGTCCTCCCGCGGGGGAAGGGTCGTTGAGGGGAGGGTACTGTCAGGGTTTTTTTTCCCCTGATCTGTTTGCCTTGTGCTGCTGGCAGCCATTTTACTCACCTCTCTTGCTGACCCTGGTGCATACTGTGTGATGCTGCTCATTTCCTGCACATCCTTTTATGGCCAGACTGGTGTCATCATCCGTGTGAGACAGGATGCAGTCTCAGAATTGTGATGTCATCACTTATTATTTAAAGGGCCTCTGTTCAGTATGCTTTGCCCTTGCGTTGTTTCAGAACATAAATTTGCAAACTTTTTCCTATGTTTAGGCCTAAGCTTTTAACACAGCGTGTGCCGTTCCCTCACAGAGCTCTTTACCTTGACAGCACTCCCCAAGTCTCGCGGCCATGTGCTAGCAAGCACTATAAGCATACTGAGCCGCCCTGCGGGTTGCACGTGATCTAAGACGGCTTGAGTGTGCAGGATAAGTCACTGATTCCCCATCTACACAACCCTTTCCAACCAGCCCTTCCCAACAAACGGCCGCACTCTTACAGGACCGTTCTGACACGCTGCAGCCTGCATGTGTATTAAGCAAGTAAACAACTAAGTTAAATAACTGGGGGGAGACCTACCTTACAACAGCGCAGCGTGAGCAAAGTGAACTGTCCCACGGCGCGTCTTCCTCTCTTCCTCACTCTACACACATGCACGCTGCGTGCTGCAAGCAGCCCAACTAATCAACTGACCAACTAATCAATAATGAAAATCGTTGACAACGATTTTCATTATCGATTAATTCGATTAGTTGTTTCAGCCCTAGTGATAACCCTCGGGTTGCCTGTTATTTTATTTTATCCGGGTAGGATTAATTTTATTTTATTTTTCATACTATGTTTCCTGCGGGAACTTAAAAATCTCTGGGATCGATACTCGCTGTTTACTTCTACGGAAGTTGTTCGGGTCCTGTTAGTCCCATGTTTGTCTGTTTTTCTTCCTCCCTCTCTGAGGGCGGATTTAGCCAGCTTGGCAGTTATGACCCTGGTTACAGGCTGGTCCTGCTTGGTTTCAGATCTTCTGTCTCGCGGCTTATTCAGACACGTGGCGCCTATTATACCTTGCTGGTCAGTTTGGGGTGCCGAGTGCTCTTCACATTAAGTTTCAGCTAAGCATTCTGAAGAACACTTGCGGGTCCGTGCAGCTTTCTGGATTGTTTCAGTCCTAAATAGCTGTCTCTCTGGTGACTGGGTCAGTGAATTTTGCTGTGTCATTCTCTGTTGTTTCCGATCCCCTTGGAACCTAGAATATTCCTTCCCACGTGGTTAAAATTAGAGGGTTTAGCACCTCTTTCTGCCGGTCGGGGCGGTGTTGCTTTAGGAAATTTTCCTTTTTGGACTTGTTCCTTTAGTGGTTCTCTTCTTTATTGAGACCTCTTGGATTGTCCGTTCTCCTTCTGGATGGGTCGCCTTCGGGGGACTTGGATCCCTTCGGGAGTTGGTTGTTCCCTTTTCAGGACATTAGACAGTGAGGTCTTTTTTGGGCTCTGGTTAGGGGTCCTTTCCCGGTGTTGGGAATGCTCTGCATCTCTTTCTTGGGATAGAGGAGGTCCTAGTGGTTTCCACTCATATGGTTCAGGTATTGCCATCCAAGTGGCATCCAAACCCATGTTTTACTGTCCTCTGACTTAGAATCTAAGGTAATGTGGAGGCTTGAGGTTGCTCTGTTCAGGGGTTACTTGTCCTCACTGTTCCCCTTGTGTCAGGAGCTTGTGGCTAGATGGACAGCTAACTCAGCATAATAATGCTCTGTGGCTTCTCTGTACTGTAGCAAGTTGAGTATTGCTAGTTCACTCCCCGCAAGGTCTACTCAGCCTTTCCTCCTTTCGAGGTTGATAAAATGAGCAGTGCCCTGTGTCCCTTAAGGGGGATTAGTCGCACTTTTAAGCACAGTCATGTTAAGGTGGCTTGGACGCCTGTTAGCTCTAGTGTCCTTTTATGGCCCTGGCTCTTTGGAGTGTTGGGCTCCTGCAAGGGGTGGTCTCTTCCCATTGGGTTGAGACTTGCAAGGTGTTTTTGCTCTTGTTATCCGGGTTATTCTGGATCTTTTCCCTGGGAGGTCTGTTTCTTTTATATCAGGCGAGGGATTTATGTTCCTGGAGATGTTTAATCTGAACATTTGTGGGGCGACTTTCTATTTTACGGGCAGGTGTTTCTCGACGCTCCCCTAGTTAGGGGGCTCGTTGTCCTCCTTATGGAGGTGTAGTTCCCTTTTTAGGGGCCTCTCCTGTGTTCAGGAGGTTGGAACAGATGTGTATCTGGTTCGGGGATTGGTCTGCTCTTTGCGTTGCTACTGTCCATCTGGGGAGCTGCTGGCTCCACATTGAGACTTAGTCCGGTGGCTTTGCTAGATCTCCTTAGGTCTAACGCCTGCTCAATTGTCTTTAGGTTGAAGTGGCTGTGTCCATTCTTTCGCACTTTTGGGGACTGGTCTTGGTGTTCCTTTTGGTTCCCTTGCTTCAGATCTGCCGTTGCTTGGGCTGGTCAGGCTAGGTGTAGGATCTGAGATTTGTTGTTCATCCTCAGGTCTTGGGGGTGACAGTGGACTTTCTTTTTTAGAGGTTCGGTGCCTCTCCCCCTTTGAGATCTGTGAGTAGCCTGCATTGCCTGGGTGTCCTCTGTCTTGGAGGCTGGGCAATCGATGTCTTGGAAGTTGAGCAGTCTGCTATTTTGTGTGACCACTTCTTCCTTACGGAGAGTGTTTTCTCCATGTCTTCCTACGGAGGGCAGCGTGTTCTAGACTCAGATGTTTATACTCTGAGTTTGCTATTTGTTATTCTGTTTGATCAGTCTTTGGGTTCTGACGTTTTGAGGACTTTGTCTTCAGCTGTCTTTTTCAGTGCTGTTGCATGATGTTTGGGAGATGTTTCTTCTCCTTGATGATGCCCGGTTGCGCCTTGTGGGTTAGGGTGTCGTCTCCCCATGTTCTCGGGATCCTTTTGGGTCTCTGTGGACTTGGCCTTCTTTTGAAGGGGGTTTTCCTTTTTGGATCCTGCTGTACCTTTTGGGTATCCCTTTTGCTCACCCTTGTCTTCTCCCTTTTGGGGATTTTGGTACTGTACTAGTAAGGACTGTTTGGGGACCGACTGCTGGGCAACGGTTCTCCTGGAGGAGTGTTGGCTCAGTGAGTTTGCTTTGCGGTCTCTAGTTAGGCTTTCGGACTATCTGCGGGTCAGTGTCCTTGGGCCTTTTCCTTCTAGTTTTTTTGCCCGGCTCCGACGAAGCAGGGTTTGGTTGTGGTTTTTCAGGCCTGGTGCCCTCAGAATGGGCCACCTATTGTACCCTCCCATTTTTGCATTCAGTGTCCTCTATAGCTTGGGTATTGTTTCCCCAAAAGTAATGAATGCAGCTGTGGACTCTTTACATTTATGAAGAAAAACTTATTTTTTAAATTATTCTTACCTGGTGATTTTCTTCTCTTCAGATGGAAAGAGTCCACAGCTCCCCACCCGTATTTTTTTCTATGGAGCGTCTCCTAATTTTTATTCTTCTGGCATCTTTTCACCCTGGTATTTCTTCTACTGTTCCTTGTTCCTTGGCAGAATGACTGGGGGACAAGGGAGGAGTATTCAAGCCTTTGGCTGGGGTGTCTTTGCCTCCTCCTAGTGGCCAGATTCTTATTTCCCAAAAGTAATGAATGCAGCTGTGGACTCTTTCTATCTGAAGAAAAGAAAATTATCAGGTAAGCATAATTTAAGTTTTAAACAAACTTTCAGTTTGCATCTATTATAACATTTGTTTTGTTCGCTTTTGTATCCTTTGTTAAAGAGTATACCTAGGTAGGCTCAGGAGCAGCAGTGCAATACTGGAGGCTAGCTGGTTATTGATGACTGCACATATATGACTCTTGTGATTGACTCACCAGATGTGTTCAGTTAGCTCACAGTAGTGCAGTGGTGTTCCTGAACTTACTATTCAACAAAGATAGGGCCCTGAACCTCTATGGTCAGAAACAGAGACTCCCAACCTCCAGGGCCAGATACCATACTCCAGAGCAACAGACCCCTCATTCCAGGGACAGGCCCCTTAACTACTTAGTTACTTATAGAGCAGCCATCAGGCCCAGCTCAAGTGTTGCACTAGTTTATTAAATCAGCTGTGACTGTAAGCTAAGGTAGCCACTGGTAAGCCCCCCTACATGCTAGGCCCTCGTTCCAGGTCCTGTTTACCTAAGTGCTCAGTCCACCCCTGGATCTAATAAGTGATGGCAGAAGGTGTAGGGTAAGTAAGGGTCAATGAACTATAGTACAAGGCTGAACTAAAATGGTGTATGTAAGTGTCAATGTTATCAGGGGTTAGGGAATAGGCGTTTTCATGACTGTGCCTTGATATATTTGTAATGAAGGACTTTCCTCAATAAAAAAGAGACCTGTTTGACTTCAGCAGTTTTCAGCGTGACTTCCTTGCTCGTCTATATTGTTAGGGAATAGAGGCTGATAACAAGATGTGTTAATATCTATAAATAAAGAGATAGTGGTTGATAGGAAAGAGTGCAGAGAGTGAGTATTACCTTAAATGCATAATGAGGAGATGAATGGAGACACTAGATAATCTGTAGGTGATGATGTTCCATTAGGTTCGGCAAAGAAAGGGTGGATGATCTGCAAACCATTATGATCTTTGAGTGGTGGCAAAGAGAAGGTGGATGGTCTGTAATTGCTGATTGGTCTACAAGAGGGTAAACAGAAAAAAATAATTTTCCGAAGGAGTTCTGAGAAAGGGGCAAGGATCATCTGGAATGATAATGCATGAGAGGGTGCAAAGAGAGTTCAGATGTAGACTGGAAAGAGAAGCTTGGCAATGATCCATGATGGTATGTAGGTAAAGTAGTGTTGATCTGTGTTGAGATATTGAGAGATAATAAATGGTCTATATGGTGTGAGGTTGATGATCTATTAGGGTTGGGATCTATGTTTAATTGTGTAAGTTATGATCTAATTATGCAATGACTTTGATAATCAGATATAAGATGACAAATTATGATTCAGGAAAAGGTGCAGGGAGCTGGGGAGTGGATGATGTTTACATTCAGTGGTTGCAGTATTAATATTGAATCGAAAATCAGATAGTTTCACGGGGCACTTGGACACAAGTCTGCAGAATAATCACCATACATTTGCAAATTATTAAGTACTGCATAACATTCACAGTAAAAGGTAAGTGGATGTTTGGAAGAATCTTCTAATACATCCTGCTGAATAACAGGCTTATTTTGTCATAATGTATTCAAAGTAAGAAAGAAACAACTCTGCAGCAGTGAAAGAGTTAAGAAGAGAAGACAGTCTCAGCTGTAATTCTAATTAATTATTGCCATTTTTATGCCGTGACACCCTGAGAAAGAACTGCAGCTCCTAATAGATCTGTTGGCAGAACACTATGGCACTATACAAACAGTATTGGATTGTAGGCAGCTGAATGTGCTCACATCCCAACAGGGAGTCTCCAATTAATAACATTCTTCATAAATGCACTCGGCCCATTACTCCTATCTGCCTTAGATTGCACCCCTGGCCCTTAACCAGCAGGTTATTTCCAATAAGATAAAACACTTTTCCTCTAGTTTAGACTAAGATTTCCTCAGCCTGCCCTGCACCTCCACCGATCTTCTGTTTGTCTCATACCTTTTCCCTGATAGATCTAAATACTACATCATGTCCCACTGGTTTATATCCATTTGTCTTGTCAGATCAGACCCACCTGCTCAATTACAACCTTACCTGTGCAATCAAACCTTTTATTCTATACCAAAATGTCTATAGCAAATGTAATGCTTTACTTTCTCAAATGACTATTTTAAAGCATGCCCTCTTGTTTTGTTTTTTTTCCCTTCTGTTTTTGATCTAGGCATGTATAGCATCAAACACATGGTGACCTCATGACTGTAGATGATTGTTAGGTTTAATATGTGTGTAAAATGTGTTTGTTTTTTGTTTGGAAGAAATGTGTTTCTTCTGAATGCAGCTAGCATGAGATTTATGTAAACTAAGTAACTCAATGTATCCTGTAGACAGCTCAGTTCTGCATTACTGACACAAACTAATTATAGAAGACAGAAGAATATAAACTCAATGTCTGTAAAGTCAGTGACTAGCAAGGGCATCTGGCCAAAATCTGCCTCCACCCTCCCAGCCATAAAGATGCAGTGTCACCCAAATAGATCATAGCCTGCAGCAGTGAAATGTATTATGTGTTGTTACTGTAAACGTGTAAAGTTCTGTTTAGAATCTAAGCTCTCTTTTAATCAGATCATTCATAAACCGCCAGTCTCTCAATCTATGCAGTATTTTTAACATGATGCTTGTGGTAAACTGTGTGCATTTACGTCATTCAGAAATCTGTAAGATCATACGCTAAAGTTATTCATTGTTAATAATGATTCTGTTTAAACCTGATTTGTCTTGAACCCACAACCATCCTCTCATGTGGATCTATAGTTCTGGTAAATTTCACCCTAATATTTTTCAGCAATCACAAGTTGCCTAAATTAATAGAAATAACCATTAAATACAATACATTTAATTCTACCACTTTTACAACTAGAAGCATTACATGTAAAAAATATGACTTGCTTTAAAAATCTGACACCCAAACACTGTTGTCACTGCCGAATACCACTCTGGTTTTCTAATGATATCTATGCAGCCAATGAGGATATAGGCTGATGCCTTTTATACTCCCTGCACATCTCATTTCCTGTTTTAACACACTTGTCTCTTTATTGGAATAGTCCCAGCAATATAACTAAAATGTCAGTAACAGGGCTGCAATGCACTTATATATATATATATGTCTATGGGGCCGATTTATCAAGCTCCTGTTTCCGCACGAGCCTTCAGGCTTGCCGTAAACGGAAGTTATGAGGCAGCAGTCTAAAGACCTCTGCTCCATAAGTTTTCCGCCTGCTCTGAGGCTGCAGACAGAAATCAACCTGATCAAATACGATTGGGCTGATTGACACCCCCTGCTAGCAGGCAATTGGCCACAAATCTGCAGGGGGCGGCATTGCGCCAGCAGTTCACCAGAACTGCTGGTGCAATGATAAATGCCGACAGCGTATGCATGTCTGCTCGCACTATGTTAAATCTACCCCTATATATATATACATATGTATTTATGTGTTTGGATGTGTATATATATATCTGTAAATACACATATAAATACATATGTACACACATATAAACATATTTATAAGTGCATTGGAGCCCTTTGTAGTCAAGTACCTGAAAACATGTAAAATCATTTATGCAATATTCATATTTATTAAAGTGTTTAATACACTTTAATAAATATGAATATTGCATAAATGTTCTTCACATAGGGGAATATGTTCTAAGTATTTTAAATATATATTCCAATATATATCCATATATATCTATACCTATATATATTCATATAGATATTGATATTTTTTTTACCAAAAAAAACATCACAGGCATACTTTCATTTTATTTTATTGCGCTTCACACATATTGCTCGTTTTACAAATTGAAGGTTTGTGCAACCCTGTGTCAAGCAAGTCTAACGGTGCCATTTTTCCAACATACAGTATATACACATATAAACACATAAATACACATGTATACACATATATAGACCCCTATATATACAAACCACCAACAAAAAGATTATGACCCATTGAAGGCTCAAATGATGGTTATCTTTTTTAGCAACAAAGTATTTTTTAATTAAGGTATGTACGTTGTTTTTTTTAGACAAAATGCTATTGCACACGTAAAGTGATACGAAGCATGCAATTTTAGGCAACTTTCTAATGTACTCCAATTATCAATTTTACTTTGTTCTCTTGGTATCTTTATTTGAAAAAGTAGGAATGTAGTAAGCTTAGGAGCCGGCCCATTTTTGGTTCAGCACCCTTGCTGATTGGTGGCTACATTTAGCCAAATATTAGATGGAGTGCCTATTTTTCACTTATACGAACAAGTTAAATATACCTTCTATTCAACAAATAATGTACATTTCCACAAATGAGTGTCCGGTTTTTAAAAATACTATTAAAAACAGGGGCACTTTCATTCATTAAAGTTTACATTTCACCTGTTTTGTTAAAATACTTACCTTTTCTTCTTGCAAGCCGGAGTAGCGATTCCCCCGCCCGCTGCTCGTCTCTTCATACGTCAGCAATGAAGAATCCGGCTTCCTCTAATCACGGTGTGGCCTCAGCCAATGTTTGCTCTTGGGGGAAATCCAAATTCGTCCTTGCTGACATAAGAAGAGACGAGCGGCAGGCGGGGGAATCGCTGCTCTGACTTGCAAGAAGAAAAAGGTAAGTATTTTAACAAAACAGGTGAAATGTAAACTTTCATGAATGAAGGTGCCCCTGTTTTTAATAGTATTTTTAAAAACCGGGCACTCATTTGTGAAAGTTTACATTCACTTTAATACAATTATAAGATGTTTTGTTGACCTGGGTCTGTTTTATGTGTGTGTTAATAATATCTGATGGTTTTGCACAAACTATTGATTTTACGGGTAAAGGTTTAATCAACCCTATTTTTTAGCATATTCTAACATCAAGTTTCATAAATAAAATAATCAATGCAATTTTTTTGAATATAGGGTATACTTTTGTTCTGAGACTATTTAACTTATTCATATAAGTTAATATTTGTTTTGTATTATGACTATATGTAGCCCATTTTTTAGATTGTGGTCCACAATTTGATTGGAGCAAGTAAGATGAGGATTCATTTATTTTGTGTGCAGGGTATATTAGCTTTTTTGTATCTAGGCTACATTTAGCTATCAATCATCAAGCGCTACCCAGGTGCTCAACCAAAAATGGGCTGGCTCCTAAGCTTACATTCCTGCTTTTCAAATAAAGATACAAAAAGATTGAAGAAAAAATTATAGTAGGAGTAAATTAGAAAGTTGCTTAAAATTGCATGCTCTATCTGAATAATGAAAGAAAAAAAATGGGGTTCATATCCCTTTAATAGACTACAGAATATTGTAAATATAACTTTTATTTGCACTGGAAAACAAAAACAAATGAGTGTGACTCACTTTATTGCTATATTCGCTTTATTATAGTGGTCTGTAACCAAACCCGCAATATCTCCGATCTACGCCTGTATATAGAAATATGTATTTTAGAATAAATATAACATTCTGCTATGTGAAAAACATTGAAATGTAAAATATTAAAATTTCATGTCTGGTAAGCGCATCTGGTTAAAAGCGATTGGGTTTGTGCACAAATAAGGGTGTTAGGTTTTCTTTCCACTTTTCGCACTCTATTGAAGTCTATGCAGGATTACGTTAACGTGGTGACGATATCTGAAATTCGGCTTTTTTCGCACATCAGGTTAGCACTTCTGCAAAAACTTTTTACTTTCAACTTGTTACCCAATGCATGCAAAATGTGTACGTCTAGCAAATTTAACACGCGAGCGGTAGCAATAAATAGCGCTTCACTTGTAATCTAGCCCAAAATGTGTATAAATAGTTGTAAGAAATTCAATCAATTTTGTCAATGTTGTTTAGATCTGTACTAAGATTCTTATTTTAAAAAGGTAATATTATTTTGGTGCGTAAAAACAATAGAAAACATAATTTATTTACATCTGTCAAGTTTAATCTTTGCCTCATTTTCATTCCCTTTCTTTTACAGGATTCCATGTTTTCTTTGGCCCTGAAATGCCTTATAAGTTTATCCTCCATAATCCTTCTGGGGCTGATCATCGCATACCATGCGCGTGAGGTGCAGGTAGGTGAGGCTTTTGCCTGTGGGTATTTTAGGGGTATGATATACTCGTGTTGCACCTCTTCATTCCTACAGCACTTGTGTTCTACAACCAGATAATCATTTTGTATGTCCCCTCACCTTTCCTGCTTCTTGCTAACCCCTGTTCTAATGCACACTCCTGCTATTCACTGCTTCTGCACCTCTCAATTTTTGTATCAGTCCAAACAAAACGTTCCTAAACATTTTATCTTTCTGCATTTGCATATCTCTTGCACAGCCTCTGCCCCTACGGCCTCCCTGCTTTTCCCTTCATTAGGACCTATGCACATACCTTTGCTCTTGCACATGCGTCTTACAGTTTCCACCTGTCATCCATTTAAACCATCCTAACCTCTGCATCTAAAAAAACATGCAATTTACAGAGTTTCATCTCTTTTGTACCTCACTACACTAGCATTTGGCCTCTCTGTACATCAGCTCTACTGCATTTCACTTACTCTTCTACACCCTAATAACCCACCTCCCTAACTATTGCATCTGACTTCTTTATGTACAGATTCAGACTGTACAGATCCAGACTAACCATTAGGCCTCACCTATATCACATGCCTTCCTTAACTACTGTGACATTTACACCTAACCTCAAACTTTTACATATGACCTTGCTGATCTCTAACCCCTTCCTAAACTCTTCACCCCATAACTTCTCCACATTACTGTTACATATGCACTCTGTCACTTGTTTCTTCCGATAAGCATGGCCTCTGCACCTGTTCCATTAACCACTCCTTTAGATTTCACTAATCATTGTGTCTCTCCTAGCTAATCTGAATGCATCTCCTCACTAACCTTTCTTAATCTCACTATCCTCTGAACCTCACCTTTCACTCATCAGATAAACTTCTGCACCTCACTAATTTCTCCACAGCATTGCACTATCCTCTGAACCTCACTATTTACTTACTAGACAAACTTCTGCACCTCATTCATTTCACCACAGCATTGCACTATCATCTGAACCTCACTATTCACTCATCAGATAAACTTTTGCACCTCACTAATTTCTCCACAGCATTGCACTATCCTCTGAACCTCACTATTAACTTACTAGACAAACTTCTGCACCTCATTAATTTTACCACATCATCGAGTGTGCCCTTCTGATTAATCTCTGTATTGCATTAGTTTTACTCCCTACTTCACCTAATATACTAGTTTCTGTACCTTACCTAACTAATGTCTGCCCAACACCTTGATTCTACCATAACTCAATATGCACTGTACCTCATCTCCTATTATCCCCAGTTACCTTTGCACATTAATCTATCAACTTTATCTCTTTAATATATCCTATATCCCTCTCCTGACTAATATCTTCATTTCACTTATGTAATCTATCCACAATCCTCTCTAAACTCTATTCCTGACCTGACTGTACACTGCATCTCACCACCCAATGTTGTTAATTAACCTCTTGTTTTTCACTGTCACACACACAGCTGTGTCAATCAATCTGTCTTTGACCCTCCCACTTTTCCATTCATGCGTTTAAGTTCGTGGACCCTCGACCTTCCCTATTTGAGGTTCCTGCCTATTCTAGCAACATAACAACTAAGATTCCAATCCAGTGGTTTCTGACTTTGATGTATCTCTGTAAAGTGTTATATTAAGAATCTTTACCCAGATATTTATATCCTGCTATGAGTGATGGATTCCTCTACTTTAAACATTTGACCTCCATTTTATGTAAGTACTCAGTCTCCATCATGTACTCCAGACTATGCATGCTGGGTCCTGGGCAGGTGTTGTTGTAGCAGAAGTTGTTGTCTGTGATGTGCAAACAAAGTTTCTTATTAATCACAAGCAGCTGTGCTTGTCATGTTATATATAGAAGACCATTATTTATCATTTTTGCCATCCTTCAACTCTAGACCATACCCATACAATGCCTCATACTACTGCTCCATTCCTACAAACTACATATCTATTAGCCCTATTAAATTAAAATTGGAAATTAATCTATAGCATAATTTATGGGTGCAACATTGTTTGCAATTTAAGCTTGCTGACTGAGGCCCCAATACAAGTATTTTTGGATATAATGGTCACTATCATAATATCCCTATATTGTTGCTCGATCGGTAATATAACTTTTTATTGGTATACGATTTAAAGGTTCATAAAGGTGCAATAATAAAGTCCTAGCTTACAAGTAGAGTGCAAAACATATTCAGCGTTCACATCGCTTCAGCTAAATCAATAGCTCTCCTATTTTTGCTCTCATATCACAAGTCTATAGTTATTTTTATCAGTTGGCAGATAATCTAGGGAACGCTAATATCTTCATGGTGGATAGCGTGAGTGTCTCATATAACAGACTTTTATGGGATGCTCAATAAAATTCATGATGAATACAGTTCGAGCACTAAGCCAATGGTGCGCTAAACCAAGGGTGTGCTAAACTGATGGTGCACAATTGGTGGAATTATTTGTGTAGTTCTGTGCTATACTATTATTAATAATAATAATAGCTTACTCCAGGTGTCAAAAAGCACTACATTTTACTTAAGTATTTTGAATTATGCTTGAGCACACTTAATTAACCACTTGTGATACAAGCGCAATGAGTGCTCTGATAGTGCTCCCTGCACTATGCATTAAAAGTGTATGACTTGCTAAAAAAATCTGGCTGCATTAATATTCTATGGTTAAAAATGTTAACACTAGTAATACCAGATTGTGCGTTATTCTTAGAGCGAGACTGATCGCAAGATAATGCACCCTACTTGTCATTTTGCCTACTGCGCTTTTGCTTGAACAAAGTAATATGTGTAACTCCCTACAAAAGTGATAAAAACATAGTAAAAGTGAACTCCAGATATGCAGTGCAATAGTGTTCTGGAGATGATCACAGCCATTCAGGACCAACCAATCACTGACTGTCCAGCATAGCGCAGGCTGCTCTGAAATTTTTATTCAGGGGTTAAACACACAGTCCTATTTACACAATAGTGCAACAAGTATATTCTCTTGTACGTTAGAACATTTTATTGTTTGCCTTTAAAAATGTGTCCCTTAAAGCAAGAGTCGGCAACCTTGGGCCCCCAAATGTTTTGGAACTACATTTCCCATGATGCTCAGACAGCCTAAAGAGTGTTTCAGCATCATAGGCAATGTAGTTCCAAAACATCTCGGGGCCCAAGTTTGCTGACCACTGCCTTAATGGATTGACTAGAACCAGAGGGAAAACTGAAAACTTTTGGACAAGCAGCAGATTAATACAAACTCAACTCGAAATAAAGGCAAAGATCAATTAAGGCAATCTGAGTATAAGGTAGAATTACAGTAAATGTAATAATATTTTTGGTAGTAGTGGATTTGGTCCACCGGAATTATTTGGGGATAATCAAATCTGATCTATAGCAGTTCTGTTTTTATGGGGATTTAGGAGCCTGTTCTGTGTAGGTAGCTAGGATGTGGAAAGGCAAACAAATCTAACCTGTAGGACAGGCGGTCTTGTTGCAAACTGGGCAGATATCATGTTCTAAAATGACTGACATTAAATGACCTGATGTTAATACTTAAAAGAAAAGCAATGTAAAAGAATCACATTTACAGCAGGTCACCTCCAAACTAAGAATGTTGAGTTCTTATTATGGCCAAGAACATCAAGGGAAAAAAAAAACACTTGAAAAGATGGGAATGAGAACAGAACATTTGGATTTTTTGGCAATGTTTTAAAGTACACAGTGAACTGTGCTAGAATTGGCACTCAGCACCTGGAAAATGAATGGGCACTCAGTGGGGACTCAACTGTATAGGGACCATGGGGAAAGATGTGTGGGATGTTCTAATAAATAATATTTTTATATTCATTTAAAATATGAACATTTTCTCAGCATGTCAGCGAATCTACACAATTTCCCCTTGTTTTGTTTTCTTCAAGCTGTTTATTAACCTTGAATAGATTATAAAGATACATCCAAAACAGAAGAGACCTAAAACTTTTTCTGATTGAATTTTAGTTTTATTAATAGAGTCGGGGAAACAAATTTGGCTCGACTGCAGTTTTCTAACAATCTTTACTTTATATAAGTTTACAGGGTTAAAACTGTAATTCTCCTGTAAATCTAAAAACGGACTCAAAATGAGCAATAAATAACTCAAAAGAAAAGAATGCCTATTTAGTGCCCAACTGTATTGTAAGTTCTCTTTGATCACTGATAAATACAATCTCACAAAGCCAGATGGCATTTCTCTCTAGCAGCAGAAACTTTACTGAGAAGTGTTTGAGGAATAAGCTAATATCTCACACAGATCACCAGCTTCTTTGTGGAATCTAGAAAATCCATCAGTTAAATTAATTGGTTTGCTCTATGAATAGAGATAAACTATATTTACTAACAGAGTAAAAATTGGAAGATATATTGAGTACAGTAGCGTTACTTGGGGCTAAAGCCTTGAGTGTTATCCAGTAGAGCCAATTCTTAGGGTTTTATTGGAGCACAGTCCTGTTCTAGATGTATAGTGCAAATGTTACATCATGTGTGGGTCAGTTTGAACGTGTGTGTGATTCTAGGGGAATTAAAATGAGTTTTTTACTATATAACTGCCACTTACAGTACAGGAATATATGCTCAATATATGGGATTCTACATATGCTTTAGATGTACAGTCTATAGCAGTGGTGGTGAACCAGTCATTAGTGGTGCTTAAAAGGACACTAAACCCAATTTTTTTCTTTTATGATTCAGATAGAGCATGCCATTTTAAGCAACTTTCTAATTGACTCCTATTATCAATTTTTCTTTGTTCTCTTGGTATCTTTATTTGAAAAGAAGGAATAAAAGCTTAGGAGCCGTCCCATTTTTGATTCAGCACCTTGGATAGCACTTGCTGATTGGTGGCTACATTTAGCCACCAATCAGCAAGCGTTACCCAGGTGCTGAACCTTAAATGGGCCCGCTCCTATGCTTTTATTCCAGCTTTTCAAATAAAGATACCAAGAGAACAAATACAAATTGATAATAAGAGTCAATTAGAACGTTGCTTAAAAGTGCATGCTCTATCCGAATCATAAAAGAATAAAAATTGGGTTTAGTATCCCTTTAACCCCTTAATGACCACAGCACTTTTCCATTTTCTCTACGTTTGGGACCAAGGCTATTTTTACATTTTTGCGGTGTTTGTGTTTAGCTGTAATTTTCCTCTTACTCATTTACTGTACCCACACATATTATATACCGTTTTCTCGCCATTAAATGGAATTTCTAAAGATACCATTATTTTCATCATATCATATAGTTTACTTTAAAAAAAATTATAAAATATGAGGGGGAAAAATGGACAAAAACACACTTTTTCTAACCCCTAAAATATGTTACACATCTACAACCACCAAAAAACACCCATGCTAAATATTTTATAAATTTTGTCCTGAGTTTAGAAATACTCAATGTTTACATGTTCTTTGCTTTTTTTGCAAGTTATAGGGCAATAAATACAAGTAGCACTTTGCTATTTCCAAACCACTTTTATTCAAAATTAGCGCTAGTTCCATTGGAACACTGATATCTTTTAGGAATCCCTGAATATTCCTTGACATGTATATATTCTTTTTTAGAAGACATCCCAAAGTATTGATCTAGGCCCATTTTGGTATATTTCATGCCACTTTTTCACTGCCAAATGCGATCAAATAAAAAAAAAATTGTTCACTTTTTCACAAATTTTAGGTTTCTCACTGAAATTATTTAAAAACAGCTTGTGCAATTTTGGCACAAATGGTTGGAAATGCTTCTCTGGGATCCCTTTTTCTGAAATAGCAGACATTTATGGCTTTGGCGTTGCTTTTTGGTAATTAGAAGGCCGCTAAATACCGCTGCGCATCACACGTGTATTATGTCTAGCAGTGAAGGGGTTAATTAGGGAGCTTGCAGGATTAAATTTAGCTTTTGTGTAGAGATCAGCCTCCCACCTGACACACCACACCCCCTGATCCCTCCCAAACAGCTATCTTCCCTCCCCCACCCCTCAATTGTCCCTGCCATCTTAAGTACTGGCAGAAAGTCTGCCATTACTAAAATGAAAGGTGTTTTTTTTTTTTTTTTTTAAATGATGCTGCTGTGTAAGATCTCCCCTTAGCCTCAACCTACCTGATCACCTCCCCCCCCCAAACAGCTCTCTAACCCTCCCCCTCTACCTTATTGGGAGCCGTCTTGGGTACTGGCAGGTGTATGTATTGTAGCTTCCCCCACCCAAGACCAACCCCCCACCCCCTCCCAGATCCCTTAGATCTTTTATTTAGCAATTTTTTCCCCCCTCTCTCCCCCTTAGCACAACATTTTTCCGTAGTGTAGCAGTTCCCACCTACTCCTGCACTGTGCATGCGCCCTCCCCCTCCCGTGCATGCTCGCCCGTGCGCGCTCCCGTTGACTCTGCCCATGATCCCGCCTCACAACTCTGCCAGGCCAACACCGATGGCCACCCACCTACCTGCATCCCACATCGGCTACCACCCATCAAGGATTACGGACATTGATGTCCGATGCAGAGAGGGCCACAGAGTGGCTCTCTGCATCGGATGGCTAAAAACAGTTATTGCAGGATGCCTCAATATCGAGGCATCACTGCAATAACAGGAAAGCGGCTGGAAGCGATCAGGATTGCTTCCGCCACTTTAAAAGATCAACGAAGTACAGGGTCATTAAGGGGTTAAACTTATACTTATGATAACAACTTATGTTATTCTTTTGCAACACAACAGAAATATCTATTAGCCAACACTTTTAAAGCATTATCACACCTTGTTTGCAGCAGCTGTTTTTCAATAGCCAAACTCCACCCAACACTTGCCTTATTTGGAAGAGCCAATCCAGGCATGAGTCTGCAGACAACAAGGCAAAGCCATGGTCATAATGTTAGTATACAGTACACTGTTTTGCAGTTCTTATCTGTTAAAACCAGTGTGTATGTAGTGTATGTAGCAGTGTTCACCTTGAGAAGTCCGCAAGATGCATCTCAAGCTCTGAGGATGATAAAATTAACAGTTTTGAGAGTTAAATTACATGTAAAGGGGCAAAATAAATTAGGAATGTATATTGCAACTTTGTTTTACTAGTACAGCTAAGCATTTTATATTAAAATTTCAAGGTATATACTGTTCCTTTAAAATATTATTCCATGGCCCCTAACTGGATTTTCCGCCTTTTGGCTCCTTATTTGGTTATTCCTTAGAATAAGGGTAGGAACCTTTCCATATGTGCTCATAAAAAAAATAATACTATCGACATACATCAGGGCTGCACAAACTATAGTCCTACGGCTGCATCCATCCCTCCAAGTGGACCTTAGCAGCACTGTTATCAGAAAAAGCAGTTCTACACTTCTCATGAGGTATTTACCCATCAATAGTAACTATTTTCTTATGCAACGTTTAACTAACCCTAGAGGATGAGGTACAGTCAATAACATACCTACAAATTAACATATGATTGCGGTTGTATCTGATTTCCAGTAATTTCCTGACAGAACGAGCTGTAATCTACTGCAAAACCATTCATTACAGCCTTTCAGCTTGGAAGTAAGATTTTAATTCTAACCTTCACAACATACATTATTCTTTGAAAATATGTTTTAAAATCTATAAAATCGGCTATTTCAGTTATAATATAGAACATTGTCATGTCCTATGAAATCTACAGTTTCAAATGAGGACTTAAAGGGACATAAAACAAGTTGGGATAGAGACAAAATATAATAATTTGTACTTTTATTACTTTACCTGCAAATTTATACTGCAGTGCCTCGTCATTAACCCTTTCTTTTAAGTTTCCGTATTGTACAGCTCTAACTCCCCCCACACAATTCCTTCTATGACTTTATCTATATTCACCTTTTATTTGGTAGAATGCAAGACTTTAACAGTCATTATCTGCTGGAGCATGCCTAGAAGCAAATAATCTGCTGTGAACTCAGTTGAAATACAATGCTTGTGTTTCTGATGCTAAACACTAATAAGGGGGGTGGATCAGACTATTCCCGACAGCATGGCTATGTAACTAATTTTGCTTATTTTTGAAAATGATTTTAAAATACTTGCCAGCAAATTTTAAACTTTTTTTTTAACTTAATTAGCCCTTTTAGGATATGCACAGATCTCAACATGTTTTGTGGCACTGTAAAGGGACAGTAAAGTAAAAATTAAAGTAAAAATTAAACTTTCATGATTTGGATAGTGCAAGCAATTTCCAATTTACTTCTATTATCTAATCTGCTTTATTCTTTTGGGATCCTTTGTTGAAAAGTATACATAGGAAGGCTCAGGAGAAGCAACACACTACTGGAGCTAGTTGCTGATTGGTGGCTGCACAATATACCTCTTGTCATTGGCTCTTCTAATATGTTAAGCTATCTCCCAGTAGTGCATTATTGCTCCTTCAACAAAGGCAATCAAGAGAATGAAATTTAGATATAGAAGGAAGCACCGGGTAATTTTTAGCATTTTTGCTTTTTCTTATTATTTCTTATTATTTTTGCTATCAGTCCATTTAAACAGAAATAGAGCCTTTTTTTTTAATTTACCTGCCAAAACTATATATTTTTTTTTAAGTAGACAACCCAAGGTATTGATCTAGGCCAATGTTGGTATATTTCATGCCACCATTACACCGCCAAATGCGATCATATAAAAAAAAATCATTAACTTTTTCACAAACTTTGGGTTTCTCACTGAAATTATTTACATACCGCTTGTGCAATTATGGCATAAATGTGGTAATTAGAAGGCCGCTAATTGCAGCAGCGCACCAAGCTTCTATTACACCCAGCCGTGAAGGGGTTAATTAGGTAGCTTGTAAGGTTAAAGGTCCACTCAATGCAGTAGAATGACATAATTAACAAGTGCATAATAAAAAGATGATGATTTAACACCTACTCTTAATTTCAAATAAACAGATTTTCTTTCTAATGACAAGGTGAGTCCACGGATCATCTTAATTACTGTTGGGACTATCACTCCTGACCAGCAGGAGGAAGCAAAGGGCACCACAGCAAAGGCTGTTAAATACCACTCCCCTACCCACAATCCCTAGTCATTCTCTTTGCTTGTATCAGTTGCACGGAGGGGTAAAGATAGGTGTCTGATTCTTCAATCAAGAGTTTGTTATTTTTTAAGCAGAGCAAGTTTACTCTGGTTTTCTTTGGGGTTTAGCCGTAGTCCATGTCAGTCTCTTCAGTAGAGCAAGTGGTGGCTTTTAAGCATTTGGGAACTTGTGGGGTATAATCCCCACTGGGCCTCCCAAGTAATTTCATGCTGCCCTTGGTTGAAAGTTTGAGTAAGTTTACTCAGCCTTTTCTTTTTTTTTCACAGGTCCATGTGAGGTAGGAAGCCCCTTTCATACCAAGTGAGCTGTCCTGCTGCCGGACAGATTTTTGAGGTAAGTGCCTATTTCTTTTCCTGTTTTGAGAATTTGGCACTTTGACATATACAATCAGCCTTCTAGGTTAACGGTTTATTGCATGGCAGTTTTGCAGGCACTGGGGATGTTTGGCTCAGTTTATTATGTTTTCACTTTGGTGTACATGTTTTTTGTTTGTTACTCAAGGAGGTTTTGGCTACCTTGGATGACTCTGAGGCGTCAGTCATGGTTATTCCTAAGAAATCTAGTAAATTTAATAAGTTTTTTGATGTCCCTTCCTCGGTGGAATTTTTTTATATACCAGATCGTGTTTCAGATATTATTGCACGAAAATGGGAGAAGCCTGGGATTCCTTTTTCTCCTTTTCCAATTTTTAGGAAGATGTTTCCTATTGCTTATTCTATTAAGGAATCTTGGCAGATGGTTCCTAAGGTGGAGAGAGCAGTTTCCACTCTGACCAAGAGGACCACTATTCCTATTAAGGACAGCTGTTCCTTTAAAGATCCTATGGATAAGAAGTTGGAAGTTTTGCTTAAAACGATTTATGTTCACCAGGGGTATCAATGGCAACCGGCTACATGTATTGCTATGGTCATTAGTGCGGCGGCATATTGGTTTGATGCATTGTCTGATTCTATTCAGCAAGATACTCCTCTTAAAGAAATTCAAAATAGAATCAAGGCTTTGAAGTTAGCTAATTCCTTTATTGCAGATGCTTCTCTACAGGTCATCAAGTTGGGAGCTAAAATTTCTGGTTTTGCTATTTTAGCTTGCAGAGCTTTATGGTTAAAATCCTAGTCTGCAGATGTGTCCTCTAAGTCTGAGCTTTTGTCTATTCCTTACAAGCGTAAGACCTTGTTTGGGCCAGGTTTGGCTGAGATTATTTCTGATATTATGGGAGGGAAGGGGCATTCTCTTCCTCAGGATTAAAGAAATAAACAGAAGGGTCGGCAGAGTAATTTTCGCTCCTTTCGTAACTTCTCTGGTAAATCTTCCTCCTCTTCCTCCAAGCAGGAACAGTCCAAGCCATCTTGTAAGTCAAATCAGTCTTGGAATAAGGAGAAGCAGTCCAGGAAGCCTGTTGCTGACTCAAAATCAGCATGAAGGGTCTGCCCCCGATCTGGGAATGGATCTTGTGGGGGTCAGACTCTCTTTCTTCGCTCAAGCTTGGGTTTGAGATGTTCAGGATTCCTGGGTGGTAGATATCGTGTCCCAGGGTTACAAACTGGAGTTAAAGAATGTTTCTCCCAGAGGCAGGTTTCTTCTCTCCAGGTTATCTGTATACCAGATAAAAGGAGAGGCGTTCTTACGTTGTGTTCAGAATCTTTCCGACATGGGAGTTATAGTTCCTGTTCCGGTTCAGGAACAGGTTCTGGGTTTTTATTCCAATCTCTTCGTCGTTCCCAAAATGGAGGGAACTTTCAGACCTATTTTAGATCTCAAGAGTGTAAACAAGTTTCTAAGGGTTCCGTCTTTCAAGATGGAAACTTTTCGTTCCATTCTTCCTTTGGTTCAGGAAGGTCAGTTCATGACCACAGTGGATCTAAAGGATGCGTATCTGCATATTCCCATTCAAAGGGATCATCACAGGTTCTTAAGATTTGCATTTCTAGACAAACATTTTCAGTTTGTAGCTCTTCCTTTTGGTCTGGCAACAGCTCCCAAATTTTTTTCAAAGGTCCTGGGAGCATTGTTGGTGGTGCATTGAAGGGTGTTGCAGTGGCTCCTTATCTGGACAACATTCTATTTCAGGCTCCATCTTTTCAACTAGCAAACTCCCACACAGAGTTGTTGTTGTCTTTTCTGCGCTCCCACTTTTGGAAGGTGAATTTAGGAAAAAGTTCCCTAATTCCGGCTACAAGAGGGGTATTTTTGGGGACCATTATAGATTCTCTAGATATGAAAATTTTTCTAACAGAAGCATTAAAGTCAAAGACTTTCAATACGTGTCTTGCTCTTCAGTCCCTTCCTTGGCCGTCAGTGGCTCAGTGCATGGAGGTTATTGGTCTGATTGTTTCAGTCATGGACATCATTCCGTTTGCTCAGTTCCATCTCAGACCTCTGCAGTTATGCTTGCTCAGGCAGTGGAACGGGAATTATGCGGATCTATCGCCAAAGATTGTTCTAGATCAGATGTCCAGAGATTCTCTTCCATGGTGGTTGTCTCAGGATCTTCTCTCTCAGGGAACTTGGTTTCGCAGACCTGCCTGGGTGATTGTAAACACAGATGCCAGTTCGCTGGGCTGGGGTGCTGTCTGGGGTTCATTAAGGGCTCAGGGTCTATGGACTCAGGAGGAGTTGGTTCTTTCTGTAAATGTTTTGGAACTGAGAGCAATTATCAATGCTCTTCTAGCCTGGCCTCAGCTAGCTTCAACCCAGTTTATCAGGTTTCAGTCGTACAACATAACGTCAGTGGCTTACATTAATCATCAGGGAGGAACTCGGAGTTCCTTGGCCATGACAGAGGTAGCCAAGTTTATTCAGTGGGTGGAGATTCACAACTGTTGTCTGTCTGCTATCCACATTCTAAGGGTGGACAATTGGGAAGCAGATTTTCTGAGCAGACAGACTTTTCATCCGGAGGAGTGGGAACTTTATCCAGAGGTATTTTCCAGCTTGATTCTCAGTTGGGGGCAGCCAGAGTTGGATCTCATGGCATCTCGTCAGAATCCCAAGCTCCCGAGGTACGGGTCGAGGTCAAAGGATCCTCAGGCTGTTCTGATAGATGCTCTGGCAGTTCCTTGGACTTTCAGTCTGGAATATGTGTTCCCTCTGTTTGCTCTTCTTCCTCGGGTCATTGCTCAGGTCAAACAAGAGAGGGCTTTGGTGATTCTCATTGCTCCGGCGTGGCCTCGCAGAATCTGGTTTGCAGATCTGGGGAAGATGTCTTCCCTTCCACCTTGGCGTCTTCCATTAAGGAAGGACCTGCTTCTGCAGGGTCTCTTCCTTCATCCAAATTTTGTTTCTCTGAAGCTGACTGCTTGGAGATTGAACGCTTGATTCTTTCTAAGCATTGTTTTTCTAAGTCAGTCATAGAGACTATGATTCAGGCTCGTAAGCCTGTGACTAGGAAGATTTATTATAAGATTTGACATAAATATTTGTATTGGTGGGAATCCAAAGGCTACTTGTGGAGTAGAGTTAGGATTCCTAGGATTTTGTCTTTTCTCCAGGAGGGTTTGGAGAAAGGTTTATCTGCTAGTACCCTGAATGGTCAAATTTCTGCTTTATCTATTTTATTGCACAAGCGCCTGGCGGATGTGCCAGATGTTCATTCTTTTTTGTCAGGCCTTGGTTAGAATTTGGCCTGTATTTAAGTCTACTACTCCACCTTGGAGTCTTAATTGGGTTCTTAGAGTCCTTCAACATGCTCCGTTTGAACCTATGCATTCTTTGGATATTAAGATGTTATCTTGGAAGGTTTTGTTTCTGGTGGCTATTTCTTTGGCTCGAAGAGTTTCTGAGCTTTCAGCTTTACAGTGTGAATTGCATTTCTTATTTTTCACTCTGATAAGGTAGGTCTGTGTACTGCCTTGGGTTTTCTTTCCAAGGTTGTTTCTGATAAGAATATTAATCAAGAGATTGTTGTTCCTTCTTTTGTCCTAATCCTTCTTCTCATAAGGAGCGTTTGTTGCACAACATGGATGTGGTTCGTGCATTGAAATATTATTTGCAGGCGACTAAGTATTTTCGCCAGTCTTCTTCTTTATTTGTTGTTTTTTTCTGGGAAGTGTAAGGGTAAGAAATCTACGGCTACTTCTCTTTCTTGTTGGTTAAGGAGTGTTATTCGCTTGGCATATGAGACTGCTGGTCACCAGCCTCCTGAGAGAATCACAAATTATTCCACAAGGGCTGTTTCATCTTCTTGGGCTTTTAAAAATGGAGCTTCTGTAGATCAGCTTTGCAAGGCTGCGACTTGGTCATCTTTGCATACTTTTTCTAAATTTTCTAAATTTGATACTTTTGCTTCAGCAGAGGCTTCTTCTGGGAGAAAGGTTCTTCAAGCAGTGGTGCCTTCTGTTTAGGTTAACTGTCTTGCCCCTCCATTATCATCCGTGTACTCTAGCTTGGGTATTGGTTCCTAACAGTAATTTAGATGATAAGTGGACTCACCGTGTCATTAGAAAGAAAACATAATTTATTCTTACATGATAAATTTATTTATTTCTTGACACGGTGAGTCCACGACCTGCCCTGTTTTTTAAACAGTTTCCTTCTCTATAAACTTCAGGAACCTCTGTACCTTAGATTATTTCCTTTCCCTTTGGTCGAATGACTGAGGATTGTGGGTAGGGGGAATGGCATTTAACAGCTTTTGCTGTGGTGCTCTTTGCTTCCTCCTGCTGGTCAGGAGTAATATTCCCTACAGTAATTAAGATGATCCGTGGACTCACCGTGTCAAGAAATAAATACATTTATCAGGTAAGAATAAATTATGTTTTTTTTCTGAGTTTATTTTTCCTCCCATTTCCCCCCCCCATATCATGTGACAGACATCAGCCTATCACAGACTAGTATACGTATACCCTGTGAGCTTGTGCACATGCTCAGTAGGATCTTGTTTCCCAGAAAGTGTGTATATAAAAATACTGTGTAAAATCTGAAAATGGAAGTAAATTAGAAAGTGTCTTAAAACTGCTTGTTCTATCTGAATCATAAAAGTTTATTTTGACTTGAGTGTCCCTTTAATTTTAGCTTTAGTGTAGAGACTACCCTCCCATCTGACAAATTTCCCACCCCCATGTGCATTGATATTTCTTTAACAAAGGATATCTAAAGACTGAAGCAAATTAGATAATATAAGTTAATTGATATGTTGTTTAAACTTTTTTAAAGCTTTTTTTTAAATTAATTAAATTTAATTTTTTCTGTGGTGTAGGATCCCCCATTACCCTCCAACCTCCCTGATCCCTCCCAAA
This sequence comes from Bombina bombina, assembly GCF_027579735.1. NCBI lineage: Eukaryota > Metazoa > Chordata > Amphibia > Anura > Bombinatoridae > Bombina > Bombina bombina. Next base: position 1,379,336,145 of record NC_069499.1, on the reverse strand, counting down.
CAGCTTGATAAACCCTCCCCCAATAACTAGTGTTTAAATTGTTTTCGCTTGAGCACTAAGCAGATGCGCTTAAAAAGCCGAACTTAGAATATTGCACACGCGATAACCTTTTCACCCATAGAAGTCAATGAAGCAAAGAAAGTTGGGAAAAAACTAACACCCTACTTGCGAGGTAACCCGACATGAAAATAAGAATGATGTTTTTTTGCACAAATATATATCTGTATATATACATGATAATATATAGGTATAGATACATACAGTTATGTATAGGAATAGCTATTTATAAATAAATATTCCCCTGTGTGCAGAACATTGGAATGTGAAATATTTACAGTAAATACATGGTTAAAACCTGTATTGTATATGAATATTGCATAAATGTGTTTTTATCTACTTAAAAGGATAGGAAAGTCAAAATTAAACTTGCATGATTCAGATAGAGCATGTCATTTTAAGACACTTAAATTCACTTTTTTAAATGTGCATTGTTCTCTTGGTATCCCTTGTTGAAAAAGAAAACCTGATGAAACAGCTATGGACTAGCTGAGAAACGCGTTGCTGTTTTTTGTTTTTAAAAGTAAGATTTGATCTTACCACTTCCTGCCAAATCTTTATTTGCCCTGACTCCATTATACTAAATGGTCTAATAGACGTCTGGAACACGCCTATCTGGATTCTCCCAACAGTGGTTGGAGTTTTGCTGGAGGTCATTCTGCTGGATGACTGTTTGATTCCAGCCTGTACTATATACACCAAGAAGGGTGCTTTCTCACATGTGAGTGAAATTCTATATGCACTTTACTATAAGAGTACATACAATACTAGGCCATGTGGCGCTTCTGTTTCTTTTCAATTTTTACAATATGCACATATCCTACACTAGTGGGAGCTAGCTGCTGAATGGTGCCTGCTCAAATTTGTCTCTTGTGATTGGCTAACTAGATGTGTTCAGTTAGCTGCCTGTAGTGCAATGCTGTTCCTTCAGCAAAGGATAACAAGATAATGAAATTTGATAATAGAAGTAAATTTGAAAGTTGTTTAAAATTGTATGTTTTATCCAAATCATGAAAGAAAACTTGGGGTTTCCTGTCCCTTTAACTGCAAAGGGCTTCAGTATATATATATGTGTGTGTGTACATATGTATTTATGCATTTATGTAAGTATATATGTCTGTAAATACATATATACACATATCAATACATATGTACACATTTATATATATATATATATATATATATATATATATATATATATGTGTATATATATATATATATATATATATATGTATATCTTTAGAGATGTATTTGTATGTATCTCTATGTTAAAGCCCTTTGTCTGCCTTTTGGGACTTCATATCTTTGAGCCCTTATAACTTTTGCTCTGAGCTATGAGGACGCGGTAACCTGACGTGCAAACATCTAGCCCATTATGGGTTAATCTGTAGGTGGATGTTGTGTGTTTTATTCAAATAATTATGTGTTGTTTATTTAATTAAGAGAAATAAATGACAAGTCAAGGTTAGAAAAAATTTACCAATAGACAATAGACAATTGTTCATGAGTTATAAGAAAGCGTGGGTTACATGTTCCTGTGATATTCAACCTAGAATAGCCTTTTTATTTCCTTTTTGGGCTGCATCTAGCAGCGGATAGGTGAGCTGCAAACTTCCAGTTTTGTCTCTTAAAGGAAGCTCTACAGCTCTCTATATTTAGAGGGATTTTCCAATGAGCTGGACATCAAAACGTTTTTTGAGTCGAGTAATTATTGCAATACACTTGTATTTGCGGAAATGATACTAGTAGAAGCTAATACTGTTTACTGTTTTACTCTGCATGTGCTCATGAAGCATATCTAAATATACTTCACACACCAGCATTTTAAACTATTATATTAAAAAAAAAATAATAATTTTGCTCACCATTTTTTTTCTTTTTAACCCTTTGGTCATTTCACCTAATCTCTGTATGTGTATGTATAATCGAACAGGCAATTATATTCCATATTGCAGCCCTTATTCATGAATTTTATATTGTATATTATTATATGTTATTATTAAACATAGGACTCTAAAGCAGTCCAAAATAAAAGATAACTTATCCAAAATTCTATGGCAATGTTTGAAGCTAAGCTTTTGCTACAGCAGAGGTTGACCAATCTGAAATGTATATGAAACTTGAAGATTTTATCATCACATCACAAGCTGGCAAACAGGATACCTTCAGAGTGAAATGAACATTAAATGCAGTAGAATTGCATAATCGAAAAAGATTTTAAATGAGAAATAGTTTTTATCTAACAAATTAACAAATGTCCTTTAATTTGCCATCCCCCTGTATCATGTGACAGCCGTCAGCCAATCACAGACTAATACGCATACACTGTGAACTCATGCACATGCTCAGTAGGAGCTGGTGCCACAGAAAGTGTGTACATAAAAATGAGAGTGGTCAGCATGACTAGTAAACTCAAAAAGTTTCATTCAGGCAAGTTTTACAGCTAGCCACCAATTCCTTCATATAGCATCTTCAGTTGCAGTTTCTTCATGTGTGTTTATTTCAAGCAGAACCAGATGTATATTTCTACGTGCTTGCTGTGGCACTGGTTAAACCTATGATGGATGTTTCCAGTATTTTTATCAATATTACTTTCTTATGTTATTGACTGAGTTGCAACAGCACATTCATTTACATATTTACCTATTAGGATTTGAGGATTATATAGTTTAATATTCCTATTTACCTTCTTTTTAGCATCGTTAAGTTTTGTTTTCAGTCTAAGTAGTTCAGGAGAAGTGCTTTACCTATATTGCATGTCAGACCTAGGTACAGACACAGAGGCAGAAAAGAGAATGTTTTTTAATTATTATTTTTTTTATTGAGGTTTAAATAAAAAAAAATTGCAGACAGTAAGAAGCAGGACAGAGCATGTTCTCACATAAGTATAGCAGTACAGTATTCCATTCTGGATGAATGATCTTAAAGGACCAGTCAACACTGTAGATTTGCATAATCAACAAATGCAAGATAACAAGACAATGCAATAGCACTTAGTCTGAACTTCAAATGAGTAGTAGATTTTTTTTCTGACAATTTTAAAAGTTATGTCCACTCCTCCTGTACCATGTGACAGCCATCAGCCAATCACAAATGCATACACGTACCATGTGACATCAATCAGCCATTCACAAATGCATACAAACTTATTCTTGCACAAGCTCAGTAGGAGCTGGTGACTCAAAAAGTTTAAATATAAAAAGATTGTTCACATTTTGTTAATGGAAGTAAATTGGAAAG
>NC_069499.1:1379190348-1379327848 GCF_027579735.1 Bombina bombina | reverse complement strand
TTTAATTTTGTGTCCTTTAACCCTCCACCATACTCATATGCATTTTAGTGATTTAAAGGCTGTTTTATTGCACACACTTATTTTACATTTTGATCATTGTTCCCTAGCTTGTCCATTGTAATTTTTAAATAAATTTGCACAGTGACGTCATCGCGTTATTGTGCGTGACGTCACCGCACGTATTGGGAAGCCCCGGCGATGCCTGTCACTATACAGGCCTGATCGCCGGGGTGGGAATTGATGGAAGCCCCCAGATTGCTCTCAAGGTAGGTGAGTGCTAGCAACGGCTCTGAACCATCGTTAGGACTCAAGGGGTTAATTAAATTTTTCTAAATGTAGCCACCAATCAGCAAGCGCTACTCAGGTTCTGAGCAAAAAATGGACTGGCTCCTATGCTTACATTCCTGCTTTTTCAAATAAAGATAGCAAGAGAACGAAGAAACATTGATAATAGGGGTAAATGAGAAAGTTGCTTAAAAGTGCATGTTCTATCTGAATCATGAAATAAAAAATTTGGATTTTGTGTCCCTTTAACCCTCCACCATATGCATTTTAGTGATTTAAAGGCTGTTTTATTGCACACACTTATTTTACATTTTGATCATTGTTGATTTCTAATGATGTTGAGGATCTTGAAATAAAAGGTGGGCATTGGTGCCACCTGGCATAATATGTGAAAAGACTGCAAAAAGTCTGTATGTAATGCATCTCATGCTTGCGGGTCTAGATAAAAATAGCTCATGGAAAAACAAACCTTCTGCAACATCATAACTGCAGATTTGAAGAGATTTGTACCTGCTCCTCCTTGTCACATTTGTGAGTTTTGAGTAACTCTCCATTATATTTAATGGAGCAACAACTCTTTCACAGGTGTTCACATCTCAGCACTGTAAAAGACACTGGCATTTGAAAACACCTTCAATACCTTACAGAACAATGAAGTGAAATGGGGAAAATACCCTTGATAAGAGTCCACGCAAACCTATGCACACGAGAAAACTTAAAAAAAAAAAAAAAAAACCTTAAAGGGATAGTAAACCCAAATATTTTCTTTCATGATTCAGATAGAGCATGCAATTTTAAGCACCTTTCTAATTCTCCTATTATCAATTTTTCTTCATGCTCTTACTATTTTTATTTGAAAAAGAAGGAATAAAAGCTTTGGAGTCGGCCCATTTTAGGTTGAGAACCTGGGTTGCGCTTGCTGATTGGTGGCTAAATGTAGCCACCAAACAGCAAGCCCTATCCAGGGTACTGAACCAAAAAAAGCTTTTTTCCCTGCATTTTCAAATAAAGATACCAAGAGAATGAAGAAAATTTGATAATAGGAGTAAATGCTCTATCTGAATCATGAAAGAAAATATTTGGGTTTACTATCCCTTTAACCTTGTCCGCTTTAAAACAGCCAGATACAAGAGTGAAATGAGAAAATTCAGAACAGATAGTGTAGGCAAAAAATCCTAACCATGCCCCTGGAATGCCCGCGGTTTGCCCCCTGTTTATATTTGTGAGGTCTCTAAGGCACCTTTTAGTCTATCCAGAGACACTATTTTTCTAAACGCTTACAAACATTTACATCAGCCATGTTTCAGGCATTTTTACCAAGTTGTTGTGGTTGTATTTGTTTTAACCGCTTGTAGTAGATTTTCATCTCAAGTGCATGTATTGGACACTATGTACTATAGATGTTAATGGCAAGAACACCAACTAACAAATCTATTAAGAATATAGATGAAGCGATGCTCAGTAAATTGTCATCATGATTCGCAACAAGACACCTCGGCAACTTCACAAGCATCTATTAATGAAGCCAATTATGGTTAATGGTAGTAATTAAACAGTCCTAAATATGATTTTAATTGTGCTATGTTCTTAGGTGTAGTCAAAGAAAAAATAAACAGCGCTTCACCTATACAAAATATAGGATTGCTAGGGATGTTTTCCAATTGGTCATATACTATATAGTATGCTTATATAAATTAAATTAGAATCGTAAAATACGTATGGGTAAAATAAGCTGATATTTAATTCAACAGATTCTCAAGTCAATACATAAATGTGCGTACTTCGCTGATACTATTCATACATATAAAAACATTTATGAAAAACCATTCATAGATAAATTGTTTATAGAAAAAACATTCAACAATGCAGATGGGTATCTGAGTATAAAAAGAGGAGAGGATGTCTCCTCTTTTTATACTCCTCTTTTTATACTCAGATACCCATCTGCATTGTTGAATGTTTTTTCTATGAACAATTTATCTATGAATGGTTTTTCATAAATGTTTTTATATGTATGAATAGTATCAGCGAAGTACGCACATTTATGTATTGACTTGAGAATCTGTTGAATTAAATATCAGCTTATTTTACCCATACGTATTTTACGATTCTAATTTAATTTATATAAGCATACTATATAGTATATGACCAATTGGAAAACATCCCTAGCAATCCTATATTTTGTATAGGTGAAGCGCTGTTTATTTTTTCTTTGATTTCTAACTTTAGAATATTTGTGAGATTATTCTATTAAACAGCTCACAGGGTGTAAGTAAGGCACTCCTTATATATACCAGTTTCACACCATGTTCTTAGGTGTAGGAACATGAATTAGTGTTTTTACCTTCTACTCTGTGGTTTGTAACCCATACTGATCCACTGTATATATACATTACTCTAAAGCAGGGCTCGACAAACCCAGGAGCCAGGAAGCCATGGGCTCCTAACATATATCTATATAGTAATACCACTGTCTGGCTTCTAAATATTCTTACTGGTGCCTACATTTTAAACAGATGTGTCTACCCTTGTTCTAAAGACACCACAACAGCAAAAAGTCCACAGCACTAAATAAAGAGGAATATTCTTGTCTTTATGTCTTTAATTTCTTAGCCCTAATGGCTTTTGTTAACCAGCTTAATGGTGCGGTACAGGGTTTAAAATTTACCCTAAACTTTAGTGAGACTAGGATAGCGTTCCTGGACACAGAAGTGTACAAGGATATGATAACAGGCAGTTTGATATTGATATACAGGGAGTGCAGAATTATTAGGCAAGTTGTATTTTTGAGGATTAATTTTATTATTGAACAACAACCATGTTCTCAATGAACCCAAAAAACTCATTAATATCAAAGCTGAATAGTTTTGGAAGTAGTTTTTAGTTTGTTTTTAGTTATAGCTATTTTAGGGGGATATCTGTGTGTGCAGGTGACTATTACTGTGCATAATTATTAGGCAACTTAACAAAAAACAAATATATACCCATTTCAATTATTTATTTTTACCAGTGAAACCAATATAACATCTCAACATTCACAAATATACATTTCTGACATTCAAAAACAAAACAAAAACAAATCAGTGACCAATATAGCCACCTTTCTTTGCAAGGACACTCAAAAGCCTGCCATCCATGGATTCTGTCAGTGTTTTGATCTGTTCACCATCAACATTGCGTGCAGCAGCAACCACAGCCTCCCAGACACTGTTCAGAGAGGTGTACTGTTTTCCCTCCTTGTAAATCTCACATTTGATGATGGACCACAGGTTCTCAATGGGGTTCAGATCAGGTGAACAAGGAGGCCATGTCATTAGATTTTCTTATTTTATACCCTTTCTTGCCAGCCACGCTGTGGAGTACTTGGACACGTGTGATGGAGCATTGTCCTGCATGAAAATCATGTTTTTCTTGAAGGATGCAGACTTCTTCCTGTACCACTGCTTGAAGAAGGTGCCTTCCAGAAACTGGCAGTAGGACTGGGAGTTGAGCTTGACTCCATCCTCAACCCGAAAAGGCCCCACAAGCTCATCTTTGATGATACCAGCCCAAACCTGTACTCCACCTCCACCTTGCTGGCGTCTGAGTCGGACTGGAGCTCTCTGCCCTTTACCAATCAAGCCACGGGCCCATCCATCTAGCCCATCAAGACTCACTCTCATTTCATCAGTCCATAAAACCTTAGAAAAATCAGTCTTGAGATATTTCTTGGCCCAGTCTTGACGTTTCAGCTTGTGTGTCTTGTTCAGTGGTGGTCGTCTTTCAGCCTTTCTTACCTTGGCCATGTCTCTGAGTATTGCACACCTTGTGCTTTTGGGCACTCCAGTGATGTTGCAGCTCTGAAATATGGCCAAACTGGTGGCAAGTGGCATCTTGGCAGCTGCACGCTTGACTTTTCTCAGTTCATGGGCAGTTATTTTGCGCCTTGGTTTTTCCACACGCTTCTTGCGACCCTGTTGACTATTTTGAATGAAACGCTTGATTGTTCGATGATCATGCTTCAGAAGCTTTGCAATTTTAAGAGTGCTGCATCCCTCTGCAAGATATCTCACTATTTTTGATTTTTCTGAGCCTGTCAAGTCCTTCTTTTGACCCATTTTGCCAAAGGAAAGGAAGTTGCCTAATAATTATGCACACCTGATATAGGGTGTTGATGTCATTAGACCACACCCCTTCTCATTACAGAGATGCACATCACCTAATATGCTTAATTGGTAGTAGGCTTTCGAGCCTATACAGCTTGGAGTAAGACAACATGCATAAAGAGGATGATGTGATCAAAATACTAATTTGCCTAATAATTCTGCACTCCCTGTATACAGAAAAATAACTGACAGAAACTCTATGTTAAATTATGGGAGTTTTCCCCATGAGTCCCTTAGGAACTCCTTACCCAGAAGCCAAATGATGAGGGTTCAGAGAATAGTCAGTGAGAGTTCCTTGGTGGACCAAATATTAAATGAAAAGGCAATAGGTTTATCCAAAGGGGGTATCCACCCAAACTTGTAGCGGTTGAAAGAAGTAAAGTTGTTGGTAGTATAAAAAACACTTAGAAGCCTAAGGAAAAGCATGATAGACTTGTATGTGTTACACAATACAACCCACATAGTCAGGAAATAGCCCAGATCTTGAAGAAGCATTGGCATGTTTTAAAAAAATGTAACCAGGAAATTAAAACATTTCAACAATATCCCCTTTTGGCTTATAGACGGGTCCCTAACATAAGAGATTTGGTGGTCAAAAATGACATAGGGCCTGTTAAACACAAACAACAAACATACATTACCTCCAAAAATAATGGCACCTACCCATGTCTAAATTGTGCCAGCTGTAATTCTGTAATTAAAGGTAAAGAATTTGTTCATACACACACAAGCAAAAGGTTTAAAATAAATGGTTTTTACACATGTGAGTCCACACATGTTGTATATTTAATAAAATGCCCATGTTCAAAAATATACTTAGGAGAGACGGTGAGGAAAATAAGAGACAGGCTCAGTCAGTACAGGTCTAACATAAGATGTGGTGACATGAAGGCCCCATGTCAAAGTATATCTCAGTTTAGGTGGCAAATTATTGATAGCGTAGGTACTTTGAGAAGGGGTGGCAATAGGGAGCTCCTATTAAAGAGAAAGGAGTCCTTTTGGATTTATAAATTGGACACATTAACACCTAAGGGTATTAACAGGGAGATTGATATGTCAGTATTTCAGTGATAAGAATATATATAAATTGTATGTTGTAACATAACCATCTCTGAATAGGCTTCAAAAAGCATGATTGTATCTTATCATATAAGATAATTTAAATTATATGTATAAGTAGTTTTTCTTAAAATGAAAAAACTATTTTTGTATTATGTAGTGGCCACTAGGTGTCAGTAAATTATGTAAATTTTAGTGATTTTTTGTAGCTGCTATTGTAAGGGTTAAGGAATATGGTATTTATGTATCAGCATACAGGTGTTCTGTATTAGCATGATTAAGGGTGAATAACCCGGAACGTTGCTTTTGTTTTTGCTGTGTGCCTATATGCTTTCTGCAAGCTAAGGCCTAGATTTAGAGTTGGGCGGTAGCCGTCAAAACCAGCGTTAGAGGCTCCTAACGCTGGTTTTTACCGCCCTCTGGTATTTGGAGCCAGTCATTAAAGGGTCTAACGCTCACTTTCCAGCCGCGACTTTTCCATACCGCAGATCTCCTTACGTCAATTGCGTATCCTATCTTTTCAATGGGATCTTTCTAATGCTGGTATTTAGAGTCGTGGCTAAAGTGAGCGTTAGAAATCTAACAACAAAACTCCAGCCGCAGAAAAAAGTCAGTAGTTAAGAGCTTTCTGGGCTAACGCCAGTTCATAAAGCTCTTAACTACTGTGCTCTAAAGTACACTAATACCCATAAACTACCTATGTACCCCTAAACCGAGGTCCCCCCACATCGCCGCCACTATATTTAAATTTTTTAACCCCTAATCTGCCGCTCCGTACACCGCCGCCAACTACGTTATCCCTATGTACCCCTAATCTGCTGCCCCTAACACCGCCGACCCCTATATTATATTTATTAACCCCTAATCTGCCCCCCACAACGTCGCCGCCAGCTACCTACAATAATTAACCCCTAATCTGCCGACCGGAGCTCACCGCTAGTATAATAAATGTATTAACCCCTAATCCGCCTCACTCCCGCCTCAATAACCCTATAATAAATAGTATTAACCCCTAATCTGCCCTCCCTAACATCGCCGACAGCTAACTTCAAGTATTAACCCCTAATCTGCTGACCGGAGCTCACCGCTACTCTAATAAATGGATTAACCCCTAAAGCTAAGTCTAACCCTAACACTAACACCCCCCTAAGTTAAATATAATTTTTATCTAACTAAATAAATTAAGTCTTATTAAATAAATTATTCCTATTTAAAGCTAAATACTTACCTGTAAAATAAATCCTAATATAGCTACAATATAAATTATAATTATATCTTAGCTATTTTAGGATTAATATTTATTTTACAGGCAACTTTGTAATTATTTTAACCAGGTACAATAGCTATTAAATAGTTAATAACTATTTAATAGCTACCTAGTTAAAATAATTACAAAATTACCTGTAAAATAAATCCTAACCTAAGTTACAATTAAACCTAACACTAAACTATCAATAAATAAATTAAATAAACTACCTACAATTATCTACAATTAAACCTAACACTACACTATCAATAAATAAATTAAATACAATTCCTACAAATAAATACAATTAAATAAACTAACTAAAGTACAAAAAATAAAAAAGAACTAAGTTATAAAAAAATATTTACAAACATTAGAAAAAAATTACAACAATTTTAAACTAATTACACCTACTCTAAGCCCCCTAATAAAATAACAAAGACCCCCAAAATAAAAAAATGCCCTACCCTATTCTAAATTACAAAAGTTCAAAGCTCTTTTACCTTACCAGCCCTTAAAAGGGCCCTTTGCGGGGCATGCCCCAAAGAATTCAGCTCTTTTGCCTGTAAAAAAAACCATACAATACCCCCCCCCCAACATTACAACCCACCACCCACATACCCCTAATCTAACCCAAACCCCCCTTAAATAAACCTAACACTAAGCCCCTGAAGATCTTCCTACCTTGTCTTCACCATGCCAGGTATCAACGATCGTTCCAGGCTCCGAAATCTTCATCCAAGCCCAAGCGGGGGCTAGACATCCATCATCCGGCTGAAGTCTTCTATCAAGCGACGGCTGAAGAAGTCCAGAAGAGGCTCCAAAGTCTTCATCCTATCCGGGAAAAAGAGTAGATCCGGACCGGCAACCATCTTCTTCCAAGCGGCATCTTCTATCTTCATCCGATGAGGACCGGCTCCATCTTGAAGACCTCCACCGCGGATCCATCGACTTCTTCCGACGACTTCCCGACGAATGACGGTTCCTTTAAGGGACGTCATCCAAGATGGCGTCCCTCGAATTCCGATTGGCTGATAGGATTCTATCAGCCAATCGGAATTAAGGTAAGAAAATTCTGATTGGCTGATGGAATCAGCCAATCAGAATCAAGTTCAATCCGATTGGCTGATCCGATCAGCCAATCAGATTAAGCTCGCATTCTATTGGCTGATCGGAACAGCCAATAGAATGCAAGCTCAATCTGATTGAGGGCCCTTTTAAGGGCTGGTAAGGTAAAAGAGCTTTGAACTTTTGTAATTTAGAATAGGGTAGGGCATTTTTTTATTTTGGGGGTCTTTGTTATTTTATTAGGGGGCTTAGAGTAGGTGTAATTAGTTTAAAATTGTTGTAATTTTTTTCTAACGTTTGTAAATATTTTTTTATTTTTTGTAACTTAGTTCTTTTTTATTTTTTGTACTTTAGTTAGTTTATTTAATTGTATTTATTTGTAGGAATTGTATTTAATTTATTTATTGATAGTGTAGTGTTAGGTTTAATTGTAGGTAATTGTAGGTAGTTTATTTAATTTATTTATTGATAGTGTAGTGTTAGGTTTAATTGTAACTTAGGTTAGGATTTATTTTACAGGTAATTTTGTAATTATTTTAACTAGGTAGCTATTAAATAGTTATTAACTATTTAATAGCTATTGTACCTGGTTAATATAAATACAAAGTTGCCTGTAAAATAAATATTAATCCTAAAATAGCTACAATATAATTATAATTTATATTGTAGCTATATTAGGGTTTATTTTACAGGTAAGTATTTAGATTTAAATAGGAATAATTTATTTAATAAGAGTTAATTTATTTCGTTAGATAAAAATTATATTGAACTTAGGGGGGTGTTAGTGTTAGGGTTAGACTTAGCTTTAGGGGTTAATACATTTATTATAGTAGCGGTGAGCTCCGATAGGCAGATTAGGGGTTAATTATTGTAGGTAGCTGGCGGCGATGTTGTGGGGGGCAGATTAGGGGTTAATAAATATAATATAGGGGTCGGCGGTGTTAGGGGCAGCAGATTAGGGGTACATAACTATAATGTATGTTGCGGCGTTGTAGGGAGCGGCAGATTAGGGGTTAATAATAATATGCAGGTGTCAGCGATAGCGGGGGCGGCAGATTAGGGGTTAATAAGTGTAAGGTTAAGGGTGTTTAGACTCGGGGTACATGTTAGAGTGTTAGGTGCAGACGTAGGAAGTGTTTCACCATAGAAAACAATGGGGCTGCGTTAAGAGCTGAACGCTGCTTTTTTTTCAACTCAAAATGCCCCATTGTTTTCTATGGGGATATTGTGCACGAGCACGTTTTTGAAGCTGGCCGCGTCCGTAAGCACCGCTGGTATCTAGAGTTGCAGTGGCGTTAAATTATGCTCTACGCTCCCTTTTTGGAGCCTAACACACTGAAAACCCAGCCATTCTGTGAACTCTAAATACCAGCGGTATTTAAAAGGTGCGGGAGAAAAAAAGCACGCGTAGCTAACGCACCACTTTGGCCGCCAAACTCTAAATCTAGCCGTAAGAAAATAAAGACAAGAATATTCCATATTAGGCTTTGGGGCTGTCACAAAAAAACATGCTTGTATATTGTTGCAATGCTTTCTTTCCATTAAATTGCAAATATTTAAAGTACAGGTGTACATCTTATTGCAGATGTGCATGTTGCAAAAATATTTTTTTTAAATTTCTTCTCGCTAAATTTCTTCCTGCTAAACAAAATGATCTTCTATTCATGGCAATAAGGATTGGTTCAATTAAAGTTGGTTATTTAGAAACATTCTAATGTCCTTGCAAATTCTTTTTTTCATATATTTTTTTAAACTTTGCTTTTTCACTTGGTGTCATCTAGAATTTAACTTGGTCATTAGTTACTTTTCCTAAAGTTTCCTTTAAAACTCAATTGTATTTCTTTTTTACTGTTTCAGTACATTGCTGATCGTGGATTAGATTTGCATATAGTTTTTGATAGTCTAGGAGCACTGGGTCTTTTAATTTGAATGATCTTGCATTATGTCATGTGCTGTCCTGTTTCTATTTCAAAACTTGAAATGCTCTGCAATTTCTAGGGTTGTTGGTTGGAAATACTCCCTTGTTATATGTATTCTTAAAATATTTTTGATGAAGGTGCCTCTGCAGAAATTAAATTACACAGTCTGTGGTATAAGAATGTTTATAAGAAAACACAGCTATTTTCTTCAGCAGTATCTTTTGCCTTGCACTGTTCTAAACATTCAATCCAACTGTGGCGTGTTTCATTATGGCGTGTTTTCATTGTTTCATTTCATTGTTTCATTGCATTACACTTATACTAATACAGTTAAGCCATATTGTCTCATTATCCACTAATCCTTGTTGATAATGTGAAGTTCTTACCTTGTATTAAATAAATATTTTTTTAGTATATTACCACACTAAAACATATATATTACACATCCACTCATATAATGTGTTTTTTTGTCAGAGTTAAATAATATTGACATATATAATTATACAACAGATCCTATTCTGTGTCATTTACTGGCGACTCCTCCTCATCAATGCCTCTGACTGTTGGAGTACCTCAAGGCGCTGTCCTGGGTCCTCTACTCTTCTCTTGTTTATATTTCTTCACAGGGTAAACTTATCAACAGCTATGACTTTAAATATCACCTCTATGCTGATGACACTCAGATCTCTCCACCCTTGCTCTCTCTCCCTCTGCTTATTTGGCATTTCTTCCTGGATGGCCTTTCACCACCTAAAGATGAACATGTCCACGACTGAGCTCCTTATAACCCCCCTCTAACTCTAGTCCGATCTCTGACTTTTCTATCACTGTCCGTGGCATCACTATCTCCCTTCACCACAGGTCCGCTGCCCCGGAGTTACACTTGACTCCAATCTGTCCTTTATCTCCCACGTCCAACTGCTCTCTTCATCCTGCCGCAACCACCTACACAATATCTCCCGGTTCATCAGTTTATGAACACTGTGACATCACAAAGCAACTAATCCACTCCCTTTTAATTTCCCGACTAGACTACTGCAATGACCTACTAACTGGCCTTCCTCTCTCTTGCTTCTCCCCCTTCAATCCATCCTAAAAGCCTCTGCCAGGCTAATTCACCTTTCCCACCACTCTGCTTCTGTTGCACCTCTCTGTGAGTCCCTTCACTGGCTCCCTCCTATTTACAGCAGAATTAAATTCAAAATTCTCACCCTGACCTACAAAGCCGCTCTCCACTACATGCCCTCACTAATCAACAAAAATACTCCAGCAGCCCCCAAAGATCCAACAATGACCTGCTCCTTGCATCTTCTATCATCACCTCTTATCCACGCTAGACTACAGGATGTCTCTTGTGTGGCACCAACCCACTGGAACGCACTTCCTCGCACTGTTAGAGTTTCTCCTAATCTGTCTTCCTTTAAACACTCCCTAAAGACATTTTCATTCAAGGAAGCCTACCACCCAACTCAGTAAAAAATGAATTCCACTTACCTAATAATTGCCCTCATCTAAATCTATATTAACATCATTCTCACTCTTGCAGTCCTCACCTCCTGATTGTAAATTCCCATGGGAATAGGACCCGCCATTCCTCCTGTATTTGTTTGATAACTTTTGTCTTGTCTCTTACAAATATTGTATCATTGTTGTACTTGTGTCATTTGTACCCATGAACAGCGCTGCAGAATTTGTTGACGCTTTATAAATAAAGTATAATAATAAAAATGTCCCTAGTTTCCTATATATGCAGGTAGTTGGCAGAATCTTATAGAGAAGATTACAGTCTTATGAATTTTCAAATTAAGTAATATTATCAATGGTATATTACAGGAACATTAAACACTAAGGGCTAGATTATAAGTGGTGCACTAACTGAAGTGTGCAAGCGATATTGAGTTTTTCTCTGCTTTTTGCACGCAACGGAAATAGCCTGCTAATTACGAGTTGAAAGTAAAGACGTTCGCTCATGCAAAATAACGATTTATGCTCATATATAGGTTATCGCAACTTCAGAGCTTGCGTAAAGTGTAGGGAAGAAAATGAAGTTTCATTAAACACAACATAAATACATGTAAAAGTACAGTTCCAATCATATAAACACTGTCTGATAAAATTTAGTTAAAATGTTCTTCACTTACAGTATAATACACTTTATTTTAAATACATATTTCTATATATACCTATACCTGTATATATATTCCTATAGATATATGGGTATATATATGTATTTTACATTAACAGTATCAGATATATATAGAAATTTATATTTAATAATAAAAAGTACATTGTTTTCTATGTAAAGAACATAGGAATATAAAATATGCGCACATCGGAGTTCACAATTTAGGACTAACACAGTCGGGTTATCACACTTGAAGAATTGCTATCTTCAATGCGAGTTCTTGAAATATATAAAAAAAAATACAAATTATTATACATAGTGTAAAAATTATAGATATATTCAATGGATTATTTTGAATATTGAATAGTATGTATAATAATTGTAAATAATTTTATTAATATTTTTTAATATTTTATATTTAATATTTCAAGAACAAGTATAATTTCAAGGATAAAAGGAAATTATTTTGTATGTGAAGAACATTGGAATGTGACATTTTGCGCTCTCAATTGACTTCTATGTGGAGACTACGTTAACGCGGTTGTGATGTTTGGGTTTCGCTTGTGCGCAAACTTTTTACTTTCAGTTTGTAATATAAGCTTCCGTCTAGCAAAGTTAATGCGTGAACGGGGCACAAAATAGTGCTCAGCTCGTAATCTACCCCTAAATTCTAGATATAATGATGTATTCAAAGCAAAGATAAGCCTGAGAATAGCATGTAGGTGTATTTAAAAAAAAATCAGCTATTTAAATATTGAATAAATAAGGGTAACCTAATTTCCCATAAAATATTAGGCATGTCATGTTGAAGCCTAGGTTTCCCTTATCTAATCTATTTTGCTGAGAACAATTAGGGGCAGATATAAAAGAGAGACTTAAGTGTGCAAATAATGACTGTGTGCAATTATTATTATTATTATACTTCATTTATTTTGCACCAACATATTCTGCAGCGCTGTCCATGGGTACAATTGATATAAGTGTAGATGAGGACTGCAAGGGTGAGAATGATGTTTAGTTGGATGAGGGCAATTATTAGGTAGGTGGAATTCATTTGTTACTGAGTTGGGTGGTAGGCTTACCTGAACAAAAATGTCTTTAGGGAACGTTTAAAAGAAGGCATATTAGGGGAAAGTCTGACAGCGTGAGGTAGAGCATTTCAGTGGGTTGGTGCTGTATGAGAGAAGTCCTGCAGTCTTTAGCATGGGAGGAGGTGATGCTAGAAGATGCAAGGAGCAGGTCATTGTTGGATCTTAGGGGGTGGGCTCGAGTATATTTGTTGATTAGTGAGGACAGTTATTTGGGAGCGTTGTTGGTAAGGGCTTTGTAGGTCAGGGTGAGAATTTTGAACTTAATTCTGCTGTGAATGGGGATCCAGTGAAGGGACTAATAGAGAGGTGCAGCAGATACAGAGCATCAGTAGAGGTGGATTATCCTGACAGAGGCATTTAGAATGGTTTGAAAGGAGGGAGATGCGGGAGAGAGGACGGGCAGTTATTAGGTTATTACAGTAGTCAAGTCTGGAAATTACAAGGGAGTGGATTAGTTACTTAGTGGTGTCAGCGCTCAGAAACAGACGAATTTCGGAAATATTACATAGGTGGTTGCAGCAGGATGGAAAAAGCAAATTGGATGTGGGTGTAACTCAGAGCCAGCAGACTTGGGGTGGTGGAGAGATAGTGATGCTGTCGACAGTGATAGAAATCTAGCAATGTTAAAAAGACTTTAAACAATTATTGTTCTCACTGCATAAGAAAAAAAATGCAGAATTTTAAAAACCTAGGTAACAAGTTTTGCTTTTTGGACTCTAGCTAGTGTGGGACAAAGCACAATTTTTATACAATAACAATAATTATTTACTGTCCTTTTAAATGTACTTGTCCCTGTAAAATAGTTACTTTATCAGCTACTTTATAACGTTTATTAATCTGCCTCAGCAGGGATTATGAGATAAGAAAAATAGGATTTTAAAGTTAAGATAACTAAAGTACAAAATGGCGGCGGCGGCGGCAGCCATTACTTTTTTGCAAAGTTTTTTTTTTTTTAACTACACATAATTACACATTTTATTTTACAATCTCGAGGTGTTTCATGTCAATGTAAGTATTTTATTCTAGTAGCCTTTTATGCTACTTACAATGTTCTTAGCTATTTAAGTCATTCTTGATACTTCTGAGTACAGCAGGCCTTCCCCCATAGATACTACATGCACTTCCTAGAAAAGTCCATTCACTGTTTGTGTGTTTCCCAGTTTCCCAAGGATACCAATATACATACGTGTGCTGCATTATGGCACCACAATTTCATAGAAATTAATTTTGCTTTATTTAAATATATATATATATAGCCCCTGTGGAGAGTTCTGGCTTCATGTATAACATATTTGTAAAGTGAAATTGCCCCACCTCCTTAACTCTCTTCTATAAGCCCAATGTTCTTTATTTTCCAATCAGAGCAGGCGTAGGCCCAGATAACGGTGTTCGCCCACGAGCTTACACAATGCCACCGTTTATATGAAAGGTTCCTTAACAAATAGTTCATGCTAATTCTAGTATCAATTTGTTCTAAACCTGCTTTGAAAATAAAATAAAGCAAAACCCTGCAGAGATCACATCCCTAATATTGTACAGCTGCAGTTTCAGGATTCCGTCCCCCTCAAGGACCCTATATAATAGAGTGGGTGTAAAGCAGGGAACAAGGATTTAAACAGTTATTGGACATCATTCATTTGCAAGAACTTTATCCTGAAGCTTTGCTTGTTCTCACTCCGGTCATACAATGTCTATAATGTTTGCATCTTTTACATTGCATCTTTTACATTTCTAAATTTTTTTTTTAAGAGTCTGTGCTAGTTTTGATATCTACCTAAAACCTCATATGCAATTAATCCATAGGTAAGCCTGATGTATATCTTAGAATTTATTATATTTGCCTATACAATTTGTAGGTTATCTTATTGATTATGTTAAGCTTTAGTATGTTATACATTCAGAGACTCAATTTAAAACTATTCATAAAAGATTTTTTGAATAAACTCTTCTTAGAATGTATAATTCTCTTAAAAGTTCCAAATTCCCTACCAATTCTGGGCTAGATTACAAGTGGAGTGGTATTTAACACTTCTGCTCAAGCGTAAACTGGCGCACGGATTACAAGTAAAAAGTGTTTTGTGCAAGCGAAACCCGGCGTGCGGTAACTTTAGGACCTCGGATATTGCAACCGCGTTAACTTTTTCTCCCCATAGACTTCAAAGGAGAGAGCGCTAACCTGACAGGAGTTATTCATATTTCACATTCCAATGTTCTTCACATACAGGAAAATTAAATTTTATTTTAAATTAATATATTTAAATAGATATATAGGTGTGTGTGTGTATATATATATATATATATATATGACATTAACATTATCAGATATATAGAGAAATATATATTTAATGATAGCAATAAAAAAAAATGTATGTGAACAATATTGGAATGTAAAATATGGGTAACATGGTTTAGGTTTAGCGCTTTAGGTCTAACACTGTGTTTGGTTAGCACACATGAAGAATTTGTTATCTTAAAGGGATAATGTAGTCAAAAATAAACTTTCTTTATTCAGATAGGGCATGTAATTTTAAACAACTTTCCAATTTACTTTTATAATTAATTTTGCTTTGTTCTCTTGGTATTCTTAGTTGAAAGCTAAACCTAGGAGGTTCATATGCTAATTTCTTAGCCCGCCTCTTATCTGAATACATTTAGATTTTTTTTCACAACTAGAGGGCGTTCGTTCATATGTGCCATATAGATAACATTGTGCTCACGTCCGTGGGTTTACCTAGCAGTCAGCACTGATTGGCTAAAATGCAAACTGAAATAATAGGGCAGTCTGCAGAGGCTTAGAAACAAGGTAATCACAGAGGGAAAAAGTGTATTGATATAACAGTGTTGGTTATGCAGACTCGGGGAATGGGTAATAAAGGGATTATCACTCTTTTAAACAATAACAATTCTGGTGTAGACTGTCCCATTAGTCAAACACCTTGTCATACACAATATACCTTTAAACCCTTATATATATATATATATATATATATATATATATATATATATATATCCAAACAATTTCCAGTTCAGCCCACCAAGAGGCAACAGCCTGGGTGCAAATATGAGTGATATAAGTAAACAAAATCAGATGCACTCTCAGGACTTCCACAAAAATCTTTAATGGAACGTTTTCGGGGTTCACAACCCCTTCATCAGCATCCTGATGCTGATGAAGGGGTTGTGAACCCCGAAAACGTTCCATTAAAGATTTTTGTTTACATATATATATATATATATATATATATATATATATTTATGTGAATATACCCTTTATGTAAGCCTTTAAATCATGCTAACCTGACGAGTGTAAATTGCAATTACACTCTGATAAATACAATCTTACGCTCATGTTTACTTTCAGCTTGTAATAAGAGCACTCTTTCTGTTGCACGCAAAAAGCCTAAAAAAACAGATATCGTTTGCATGCAGTTAGCGCACCACTTGTAATCCAGCCCTCCATTGGTTAGTGCTTCTATATACAGTATATATCAGAAGTTCATTCATTTATACTATATTTTCCCCTACATTATTATTATTATTATTGTCATTTATTTGTATAGCGCCTCCAAATTCAGTATCGCTGGGTACATTGATAGGGGTATACAATGACAAGGATTTGTGATAAAATACAAAACATAACAAATCTAAACAAATCTAATTCAGGAGGAAGAGGGCCTTGCTCCGGAGAGCTCACAGTCTACATTCATATGATGATTCCTTGTTATTACAGTCATTTATTTGTAAAAATAATTTCCTCCTGAACTTGAATAACCCCTTCGAGATATTAGATCAACACATTATAACCTACAATAAACCTAATTGTGTTTTACAGTAAATTGATATTAGATGACATTTTTAAAGAGCCACCTGAAGGAAAATATCAGTTAGCGACAAGCAAAGCTTGTGTTTTCCGTGTACCTTGTAAAAAGGATTGTGCAGATGTTTCTATATGTAGTAAAAGGAGGAGAAATGTGTCCCCCCCCCCCCCATTGAGATGTGCCCCAAACATGCAGGGCGCATCAAATATACTGCACAGGTTTCGGCGCGAGCGTGGGAACCCCCCGCCCGTAATTTCACCTCGCACATCGGGGTATTACATATACTGCGCCGTTAGATGCTAAACTGGCGTAAGTAGGACAAACTGCGATCTTCTGAAATGTGCGCAAATACACATTTTAGTTGTCGCAAGTAACTTACGCCAGTATTTTGTCCACGGAAAGTGTCAATAAAGAGTAGTTTTATGCAAATTAGGCTAACACTCGTAAAAATTAACCGCGATTTCATATAAAAATGCAACCTGTAATTACGCTATTCAAAATTCATATATAAACCCATGCGCAGCCGCCATTTTCTTCAGTGTGTTTGGATGGTTCGTTGAGCTACAGCACACTACACTGGAGTGGAGGATTAGTGAGAGTAGAGAGAGAGGCGCAAACAGAGGAGTTAGGTCGCATTGTTGTTTGTTTAAGCTTGTACACTTACACATATTTTTACATATTGCACACATTTTGCATACATACATATACAAATACACCACACTTTTTTTTCTAACACCTCACACATTTTATTTGAATTTTACAGTGTGATAGGCTGAGTGTTTGGTTGTGATTGTGTGTGATTGAACTGGGAGTGAGTGTGCATGTGTGTAGTGTGATTTAGTGTGAGGATGGCAGGGAGAGGTAGGGCGGAGGGAAGGAGGGGAGAGGAGTGGCAGGGAGAGGAGTATTGGAGAGGACAGGAGGAGCAGTGGGGTCCCCGTCAGGGAGTAAGTGGAGTGGGGAGAGGGAGAGCTAGAAGGGATGATGGGAGGGGAGATGCCAGAGAGCCCCAGAGGCCAGGCACATCTAGGAGAGGGACAGAGGGTGCACATGTGGACAGAAGGGGGGAGGAGGGAGAGGATAGGGAGGAACCCACACCAGGGACATCACAGGAAGCAAGCCAGGTGTCCATGGAGGATGAGAGGCTAAGATGTCCCAACTTCTCATTTGATGAAAATGTTGCCGTAGTCCAGGCCATCATGGACAATTACAGTGCCCTCTTCGGGCAGGAGAAGGGCAAAGGCAGTGCCAAAAGGTGAAAAACTGCATGGTTGGCGGTAGAGGATGCCGTCAACAGTGTGGCCTTGCAGAGGAGGACTGTTGAGGGCCTGAAAAAGCGGTAGAATGACTGCAAGAGGCGGGTCAAAGAAAAGATGGGGCAGGAAGCTATGCACCAGAGGGGAACAGGCGATGGTCCATCCCTGGACATAGAGTATAACACCTGGCAGGAGATGATACGCAGGGCCCTGAGTATCACAGCAGTCCGTGGACTTCCAGGGGCTCGTGACTCAGGGGCTGCAACCACAGCACATCATGCTGGTGAGTAACATCCCACACACCAGTATTATATGTATATGAGATATAACATCCTTTAATATCACACATTCATGTACACATTGAGGAGCATGATATTTGGCCTACTAACCAAAACATCTACAATTATATTTGACATTAATGCTACTTAACACAATGCAATTCATGATATGAGGTGGAATAGTGCAATACTAACATGTCTCAGAGTAACACAGGCCACAAGCCACATGTAGAGTTTTCAGTAAAGGGACACTATAGCCATCACAATACTTTTAGCTCAAGAAAGAAGGTTCTGTGCCTACATCAGGCTAAAGTAAATTGTGTGACCATAGTGTCACTTAAAGAACACATTTTTTCCATCATTGATATGTACACATAACTAATTGTATGAAAAACATACCTGTATACTGCGCATATTACAATCCATCATAGCACAAATCACAATGTGCACATGCATGTTATAGAGTTTGACATGAGAATCAGTATAGGCCCTAGCATGTATCAATGTACATTGTATGCCCACATGGACATATATCTGACTGTACTAATCCCTCTCATCATTTGACTCCTCCACAGAACCTCCTGACACGAGGATACAAACAGGCATGCCACCACCACCACCACCAGTCACAGGCATGCCACCGCCACCACCAGTCACAGGCATGCCGCCACCACCACCACCAGTCTTCAGGCAACCACATGAACAGTATTCTCCCAGGCATGAGCAGGGTTGGATGGCTTCAGTTGAGGACCCGGGAGTGATGCCACCACCATTGCCATATGACCCCTGGCAAGATTCCTGGCCAGAGGAATATTCTTCTTTTGGCTTTGAGGGGGAGCCAAGACATCCACAAAGGGTCCATGTATTTACCCCCCCCCCCCCAACACAATCTCAGGGCAGTCATGGCTTTTACCCACAGACTATCTCGCAAGAAGTGCCAACTGGACAGGTTGAGTGGTCACACACTGGTCATCAGTGGGACTATCAATCAACCCTGAGAGCTCCACCATCCTCATCACTTGGGTGAGCTCCACCATCTGCAGATGAAAATATAGCTGAAAGTACTCAAGCACCAGCAGATGCAGCTGAACCTGCCCCACCAGAAACAGCAGATGCAGCTGAACCTGCCCCACCAGAAACAGCAGATGCAGCTGAATCTGCCCCACCAGAAACAGCAGATGCAGCTGAACCTGCACCTCAAGCAACTAGAAGCCCTGCTGCTCAAGAGCCTGTGGATGCATTGTATTCTCCCCTGGGTGAGGAATACATTGCACTCCAGAGGAGGCTCATAACAAGCTCAGAGAGCAGACAAAGAGGCCAAGAGAGGTTCCACAGGAGCCAAGAGAGGTTCTTCAGGAGCCAAGAGAGGTTCTTCAGGAGCCAAGAGAGGTTACACAAACGTAGCATAGAGCTGCAGAGGGACATGGCAGCATCATTAAGTGGAAGTGTTCAAAACCAGTCACAGATGATGCAAATTCTGTCTGATATGCAGATGCAGATGGACAATGGATGGCGAGAACAAAATCAACTCTTGGGTGTGTTGGTTGAGCACTTTACACACCAGCAGGACACTGCCTCCAGCCTATCATCTGAGGCCAGCACACCAGCAGAAACACCAGAATCTTCTCAAACCAGGAGAACAAGGAAATACACTACAGTCACCTCAGCTCCCTCATCTAAGAAGCCAAAAAAGAAATAAATATTCTTATAGTTCACCATAAATCTTGTCCTCTGTTATTTACCATATAATTGTCATCCACATCCATGTGAGGTGTGTTTTAGTACGCTAATATTGTTAAAACATATAATAAGACCTGTGTGGAAATGGCAAAAAAAAAAAAAGGTAATATTATCCTGTTTATGACATATTCTTGTACTATAACATCCACAATAGTTGTTTATGAGGGGTACATATTGTGATATTCACTTCTAAGATGTAAATCAATGTATCTCACATCCAATATAAATTGACACATTGGTATATATAGTAGTGATGTTACTGATAGGGTGGGCATTATCAGGTGTTTTAAGTCTGCAGGTGAGAGGTTGTGGTGTCTGTGATTGGTTTGACACAATTGCAAAGAGGCAGCCTTCAAGAAGGTCTTAGAAATTATCATATGAGCCATCCTAGGTTTTGCTTTCAACTAAGAATACCAAGAGAACAAAGCAAGTGTTAGAATTAAATCTGAAAGTAGTTTGAAATAACATGCCCTATTTAAAAGAAGAAGGTTTTCTTTGGACTTGACTGTCCCTTTATATATTTTGGCATCAATACCAAGCTGTGTTAGCATTAGAATAAATTACACTCCAGTGGGTTTTAAAGAGATGAAGGTAATACAATTATGATTACCCATTGTTCTCTCCTCCAAGTATTGTTGATTGTTTTGAGAAGAAATTTAAAGTAAATAAGCAAGTATATGTCCACAATGTGATAAAGTGATGAGATCTGATTCTACCTAAAAGCTCAATCCATTTGATTATGTTGTGGCTTCAAACTATTGCAAATACACAAATAAACCTTAAAAAAACAGTATCATAGTATACTGTCCCTTTAACCTTGAGATGCTGCTTAAATGTATGTGTTTGTTAAGGCTTCCAGGGAGTTACGTTGCTTTTCTAGTCAGTGCAAGGGTTGCTGCGCCTGCAATATGTGGCGAGATGAGAATGGAGTAGATTTTCTGAATTATGCGCGCGTAAGTCCTTACGCTGTATATTGGATACCAAATTGCACGGCTGTTCTATGTTAGTCTATGGCTAAAATAAATACGTCCGAAGGGTGAAATATATGTGCGTAACTTGTATGCTACGCCGTATATGTAATACCAAAATCGCGTAAAATCTGGCGGCGGAGGATTTTGCGAGCGACGCTGCATATTTAATGGAGGCCGCAATCTTTGTTGCAATTCATATTGTCAGGGGCGGAACTACCATTGGTACAGCCAATGCGGTGGCACCAGGGTGCAAGTGCTGGGGGGCCCATAGCAGCCAGACTATACAGGCATGTGCAGAATGTGTACAATCCCAATGCAGGGTTAGCCTTTTATTAGTGAAGGTTGCAGGTCCCTCTACTTTATCTATATACTCAAAATCGTTATACAGAGAATGTATATTACTGCTATTCCTTACTACTGAGTTACCATTTGGGGGTCCTCTGGTTAGTAGGTCCACTACTACATAGTGTTACTATTCTAAAGGGAAATAAAAGATCAATAATAAAATACTCCAGTTTGCTAGAGCATTGTATTATTGCACTATTGCCTACACAGACATATGTGTTTAGCTCTACAAATAACCGATAATAATAACTCTCACAAGGTCAGCTCCAGATGCACTGCTTGACCCTAAGCTAAACATGGCAAGCGATTGGAAGCTATGCTCATATGCTTCTTTGGATTGACTCAGCAGCCAGGATCAGCTCAGTAGTAGTAGCTTGTCCAGAGCTGAATTTATCCATATATTTAAGCCTTTGGTGGAGTTAGAACACATTTTGATTGATCATAATCTTATTTTTGCCAGATGAACTCCAACTAGTAATATCACTGTGTATTATTGTTGTAAGTGTCGTTAATATTGAGATTGAATTAACACAATAAATGCACACAATAAACAAAATGGTGAATACATCACATATTAACACGTTGTGCTCCAAAACCATAGACTTATAAGAGTATGTCTCTTTCAGGGATTTATTTGAACAGGGGCATTATCAGCACACTGGGCATTTGTTTTTGTTAGGTTATCTAAACTATTTTACTAATTTTTATTATTAGAAAAGTGCTTTTTTTATCTTTAACCCCTTGATGCCCTTAGTATGTTCCTTGCAGTCCTAAAAGCGCTGGGCTTTAACCCCCTCAGGGCGGCATGGAACGTCCTAACTTTTGCGGTGTCTGCTTCCCCTCCTTATTCAAGATCCGGATGATCCGACTGGAGATGTGCCTAGCAATGTAGGCAGTCCCCTAGGAGCCAGCAACGTTGGAATCACGGGATTGCAGTCATGATCACATGACTTGCTGTTTTTTGTGTTGTTTACAATCGGAAATTGGTTCCGATCTTGCACCGTAGCCCCGTCCTGAAGGGGGTAATTTATTGGGAAGGAAATGTTTTTCTATATGTTTAGTGATGTTGCTTCCTATCATTATACAGTACGGCAGCGGGTAATTCCAGTGTCTTCTCCCCATGTGCAAAACAAATGTTACATTTGTAAACTTTTCGGGTACAACATCAAAAAGTTTTTTCTGTTGTTTATCAAATCCTTTAACCCCTTAAC
The DNA here is from genome assembly GCF_027579735.1 of Bombina bombina. Classification (NCBI taxonomy): domain Eukaryota; kingdom Metazoa; phylum Chordata; class Amphibia; order Anura; family Bombinatoridae; genus Bombina; species Bombina bombina. The sequence continues at coordinate 1,379,305,291 of NC_069499.1, read as the reverse complement.
GACTGCGACGTACCCTGTACTTATCTGATCATTAAGAGATTGTGGGGCTATAATAGCGCGGGTCTTGCCTCTCCCTCCGGAAGGCGAGAGTGCGCTATTGAAAGTGGCACACAAAAAAACTGTTGATAAACAACGAAAATGGCTGATTATGATCAAGCCCATAATTTTGTGCAATAACAAAATGCTGTTATGCCCCTTTAATATGTGAACTTATGTAACCTTCTACTGAACGTATGTTCCATGTATCCACTCCATTTGTGAATAGTAGTTATTTGTTGACTTTTTAATTTTCTCTCCTCTGCATCTGATGTCTGGTTCTAGTTTCTATTCTATATCCCCATTCCTTCTCCTAACTTGGTCATGCCTAAGATTCTTCTGCAAAGAGATTAAATTGGATATGCAGGAGGGGGTCACGCTAGCTGTCAGGGCATTGCAGTTTCTCCTGTGCGTTTCCCCTTGAGAAGCAAAAATGTAGGAAGTGCTTCAGGCATTTGCTTTAATCCAATTTATACAGTGACTTTTTTTTTTAAAGTCTATTATCAGTTCTAATATTTTCTTTTAAATATTTTATTTTGTCTTTTTGTTTTTTTATTTTGAAAGACACCATGGATATTAAGAGTCAGGGGACAAAACTACTTAAAATTAAAACATATTTTTGTATACATTTAAAAGGTGAACTACTTTATTTCAAAATGAAGCCACAAGGATAGATTGAAAAGATACTGCTGATCATGCCACTTAAAGGGACATGAAAACCCAATTTGTTTTCTTTCGTGATTTAGAAAGAACATGCAATTTTAAACAACTTTCTAATTTACTTCTATTAAGTTGCTTCATTCTCTTGATATGCTTTGCTGAAAAGCATATCTAGATAGGCTCAGCAGCTGCTGATTGGTGGCTGCACATAGCTGCCCCATGTGATTGGCTTACCTATGTGCATTGCTATTTATTCAACAAAGGATATCTAAAGCATTAAGCAAATTAGACAATTGAAGTAAATTGGAATGTTGAAGATCATCCTTTTTTATATAAATGGCCACAATTTTTTTTTTCATTCACAAGACCGATGAACACATTTCAAAGTATTATGGGTAAAAAGAAAAATATGTATTTCTGTCTAAACTTCAAAAATCTTTAACATGATAATTACCATAAACCTAAATACAGGTAGCCCTCAGTTTACGCCGGGGTTAGGTTCCAGAAGGAATGGTTGTAAATTGAAACCGTTGTAAATTGAAACCCAGTTTATAATGTAAGTCAATGGGAAGTGAGGGAGATAGGTTCCAGCCCCCTCTCAAAATTGTCATAAGTAACACCTAATACATTATTTTAAAAGCTTTGAAATGAAGACTTTAAATGCTAGACAGCATTATAAACTTAATAAAATAATCACACAACACAGAATATATAATTAAACTAAGTTAAATGAACAAAAACATTTGCTAAACAGCATTATAAACCTAATAAAGTAATCACACAACACAGACTTCACTTGCATTTTTCTGCAAACAGTTATTTCTATGCATTCCAATCTGGACTGAGATATAGACAGGAAGATCTTGTTCCTTTGAAATCTGCTTGATAGCTCAGGTCTGGTTAAACTGATTATTTTCAGCTTGCTTGGCTTTGCTGCAACACAAGCGGACAGCTCCACCTACTGGCTATTTTAATAAATGCACTGCTTCTCAATGCTTTTCAATAGCAGTCACATGACTGGAAAAAAAGGTTGTTATTCTGAAACGGTGTAAATTGAACCGTTGTAAAACGAGGGCCACCTGTATACAGAAAAGATGCACATTAGATTATTATAAATTACTTTGATGCAGAAAAGGGGCCCTTAGTGTGTTGTAAATGGGGAATGATAGAGTAGATTTACAGCACTGTAGGACTATGTAGTTGCTCCCCACCCTGTGCCTTAGATTAGAAATGCAACAGGGAGGTAGGATTAGTTCAGAGTATTATTTTCTCAAACGAGCTTTCCCTAGGATGGACGAGTTGCAGATACAAATCCATATAAGCTTTAAAATATGTTTTTATATAAATATAATTCACATCCCATGAGCTCCCTTCTATTATGATTTGTACTAATGTGTAATTTTCTTGTACAGAGTAAACACAATTTATTTTCCACAGACTGTTTGCAAATTCATAGAATCTGCTTGCTGGAACTGTAACACTGTATTACCCTGGGAATTGAGCAGGTCTTGCAATAAATTATATTTGTGCACATTTTCTCACTTCTTTTTCCTCTTTGACAAGTATAAAAGCTATATAAAAATTACATTTACAATTTGTTTTTTAGATAATTCTGCAACATGACTTTGTTACTGTATCCTCATTTTCCCTTATATGATTGTTGAGTAAGCCGAAAAGAAAAAAATCCCATAAATAATAAGCAGAGACTTTGTTGGATGAGAGTAATTTCTAAAATGGTTTGCTTTAAGCTTATGGAGCAGAACAGCTTCTGCCTGCAGGGTCTACCAGCCAGACTCATAAAAGAGCCTTTGTATCAAAGAATGCAGTTTGTTTTCTGTTTCACCTGCTGATACAGCCTGGCAGTGATGTAGTTAATATGTCCTGGTTGGTATTGAGAAAAAAGAAGAGCGTTGCATTTCATTGCATAGAGAGTTGTTAAAACAAACTGTATTCTGAAGTTGTAGTGTAATTGTAGCAGTTACAAAGGATCCTAGGGAATTTATGAAAAAGCTTTTTACATGGACATAAATAAGCAATAATGAAATACTTATAAGTCAGGGCATCTTATTATATTACTATTGCTTGAACAGAACCCTGGGATTTATCTCTGTGAATGGGTTAAACAGATAGCTAAAATCTGCTCTGAACAAGATTTCCTTGTCGATCCTGAGATGAACACGACAGATTGTTGCCAACTATGGCCTCGCTTCCATTGAGTCGTTAAAAATGGAGCCGTAAGCTACCGAAGCGGCCGACAGCTAAAAGTAATTTACGGCTCCATTTTAGTACCAGGTTTCCATTGAAAAGATTAGCGTGTTGCACGCAGTCGCTCTTTTCGGCCGTACATAAGTTTGCGCTGCCAACCGATGTCGGATTCGACGAAAAGCGCGCCATAACAGGTGCATTGCCATGGTAACCCGACCTCTGTCTATAAGAATAACGGTTTACGCCTGCGCTCCTTACCTGTGATCGCCACAAGGAGAAAGACACAGGAGCTAGTTGCGCTGGTAGGAGTTTGGTGGTTTTGAGAGTTGTTTGAGAGTTAGTGGAGAGTTTGATATTTTATTTTCATATATTCTTATTGTAGGCCTCATATAATATTAGGAACACACACACACATCCATACATTAGTTAACACACATTAGTTTATATACACAAACACACACACACACACACATCCATACATTAATTAACACACATTAGTTTATACACACAAACACACACACACTTTTATTTGATACAAACACATTCACATCTTTTTTTATTTTATTAACCCCCCATATCCCTATCTTCCTTTTTTACTCCTTTCATTAAGCCCCTTATCCCACTTCCCATCTCCCCTTTAACTACCCTTCCCTTCCCCACTATATAACTTTATTTTACTTTTTTTTCATTTATACATTTTGGCCATCCTTTTTTTTCTTACATCCCATATTTTTATTTTCATTTCACTATATAGCCCATCCCTTTCTTCATTTGTATCCCTTATTATTTTTCTTTAATTTTGTTATAATCCTTTTTTTTATATTTAGCCCATCCCTTTTTTCATTTACATCCCTTTGTTTATTTCCACCCCCACATTTTATTTTTATTTTGAGGGATATAGAATAGAGATAGTTAGGGTCTAATAGGTTAGGTAGTTAGTTTTGGGGCTATTTAATTTAGGGTTTAGTTAGGTGAATTAGTGTAGTTAGGTAAGCTAGGGACTTTAGTGCTAGGTTAGAGTTAGGGAGGAAGAAGAAAGGGATGGATAGGCCTAGTGGAGTTGGGAAGAGGGTGGCTAGGGGGAGGGCAGTGGAGAGGGTGGATAGAGGGAGGGGAGGGGGAAGTAGGGAGTAGTATGGGCAGGACTAGGGGCCGAGGTTTGGGTGGAGGATTTGTCCTTCCTCAAACCCTGGCAGAGGAGGGAAGGAGAGAGGGTGGAAGAGGAGTGGAGGTGGGAGGAGTGAGGAGTCAGCCTCAATTAGGCACACAAAGAAGAGGGAGAGTGGGGCAGACTGTGGCAAGTGGGGGTGGGGCTGGTGGTAGACTGTCACAGCCTGCAGGGACAGAGGAGGTAGAGAGGGCTGGTCCCCAGTCACAGGAGGGAGAGTCTGTGTCTGCTGGCCCTTCAGGTGTGAAGGGCAGGCTAAGAGAGGAGAGGTACTCTGAGGAGGAGAAGGAGGCACTTGTTGAGGCCTACTTGGAGAGGGCACCTCAGCTGGAGAACCCTAACCTGAGGGCAGGTGTCCGGAATAAGCTGTGGGATGAGATTCGAGTGGCAGTCAGCTGCTTAGGACGTAATCGTTTGACTGCCAGCATTAAACACCGCTATCATGACTGCAGGAGGGAAACCAAAGCGAAGCTGGCACAGCAGTCCAAATATGCACGTGGGACAGGTGGTGGTCCTAGCAAAAGAATTCACCTAAAGTCATGGGAGGAGATGCTGGCCAATGTCATCTCAGATGAATCTGTCCTAGGATGTAAGGGGACAATGGACACATCAGTGCCAGCTGAAGAGGTCCATGAAGGTGAATATTAAATATCATATGTAATAAATGTTTTATTTCTAACAAATATATGTTAACATCAGAAATATATATCGGCTTTGTTTTTTAAAATATCAATGTAATCATACACATGTGTAATACAGGATATAGAATGTTCATACACATGTGTAATACAGAATATAGAATGTTCATACACATGTGTAATACAGAATATAGAATGTTCATATATTATATATGTTTAGTAATCAATTGTGTTCAAGCATCAGTGGAAAACATACCTAGGTAGGATTAGTACAAGTAATGTACATGGTTCAAAGTCTGATTTGCACATTAACTTAAAGTGATAGTAAACCCAATGTTTTTATTTCATGATTCAGATAGAGTAGCAATTTTAAGCAACTTTCTAATGTACTACTATTATCAATATTTCTTTGTTCTCTTGGTATCTTTATTTGAAAAAGTAGGAATGTAAGCTATGGAGACTTTGCATTTTTGGTTCAGTACCCTGGCTAGCGCTCATGATTGGTGGCTACATTTAGCCACCCAATAATCAACAGCAACCCAGGTTCTGAAACAAAAATTGTCTGGCTCTTAAGCTTTACATTCTTGCTTCTCAAATAAAGATACCAAGAGAAGGAAGAAAATATGATAATAGGAGTAAAATATAAATAGTTGACTAAATTTGCATGCCCTGTCTGAATCATGAAAGTTTAATTTGTACTTCATTGCCCCTTTAATTGCATCTTAACATAGTTGTAGTGGATATATTCATCCTGATTTCTGGAGTGGCTATCTGCTCAAATAAGCAAGGGTATAGATTTTAATTCTTTCGATCTATATCATATATATGGACTATGTGTAATACAAAGAGTCGCTTGGAGGCACAATCTAAATATACACCTCTGGTTAAATATGTTTAAGTTTATACAGAAATAATATATATATATATATAAAACTATATCTATATATATATATTTGATTTTCAAATGTTAGATGTTTCATCAGATTAATTTATAATTACAATTTATTTTTCAGAATCGGAACATGAGTATGAGTCCTCAACAAGACCGGAGGCCAGTGATGTTCCGGAATTCAGTGAGGAGGAGGAGGGGGATGTTATTGAAGCTGGATACTCCTACCTCAGCATACTTGAAGGAGATGAGCAACAGCCACTGGCCTATGAGGTTGAAAATGTTCCTGGCCCATCCCCATATTCATCTGGGAGGACATATCATCAGATGCAGCCTCCACCACCACAGCATTATCAGATGCATCCTCCACCACCACAGCATTATCAGATGCATACTCCACCACCACAGCATTAACAGATGCATCCTCCACCACCACAGCATCAGCAGATGCATCCTCCACCACCACAGCATTATCAGATGCATCCTCCACCACCACAGCATCAGCAGATGCATCCTCCACCACCACAGCATTATCAGATGCATCCTCCACCACCACAGCATTATCAGATGCATCCTCCACCACCACAGCATCAGCAGATGCATCCTCCACCACCACAGCATTATCAGATGCATCCTCCACCACCACAGCATTATCAGATGCATCCTCCACCACCACAGCATCAGCAGATGCATCCTCCACCACCACAGCATTATCAGATGCATCCTCCACCACCACAGCATCAGCAGATGAATCCTCCACCACCACAGCATTATCAGATGCATCCTCCACCACCACAGCATCAGCAGATGCCTCCTTCATCACCACAGCATCAGCAGATGCCTCCTTCATCACCACAGCATCAGCAGATGCCTCCTTCACCACCACAACATCAGCGGATGCATCCTCCACCACAGCATATATACTATATGCCACCTCAACAACAGATTCAGCACCCTCCCATGGCACAACAAATGCCGCCGCCACCACTACCACCACAACAACAATCACCACCACCCCCCCCCCACCAATGTCTGTCCTCAATTGGATATTGAGCCACCCACACAGTCCCCAAGACTGAGTGACGACAACCTCACACAGAGCCAGGAATATGTGCCGGAGACACCTATACAGCCACAAGTGCCCCCCATGGAATCCAATATCCCCGCACAGTCCCAGCAGGATGCTCTACTGAGGCTCATTCACAGGGAGCTTAGACTTACTAGGCTCCAGCAGCAGCATGATTTCCGGAGGCTACAGAGCCAGATGGACATACATAATGCCTCACTCGTCCGCCTGGCAGAGGCAGTGGAGAGGCTTGCAGATAGGCCGCAAACTCCCTTCTCACTCTCATCCTCCGTTATCTCCCTGCAGGACCCTGAATCGCATGTTTTAGCCTCCCAGTCAGCTGGTGTGCGTCGCCCAAGATGCCACACTTCCATCCCAAGTACCTCTCCTCCAAAGGCCAAATCCCGCCGCAAGCATTAATAAGTATTTTTCTTTTTAAATTATTTCCAGATATATAATATCTAATTTTTTTTGTATGAAGCACTTTCTTAAGTGTGATTTCCATCTCATAAATATGCATATATTTTTCTAATCAAAATTAGAAAATATATTTCCAAATTGTTTTAATAGCTGTTTATTTTCAAAACATTAACAGCTTTATTCATTTTTATTTCACATGATGTCAATTAATATGCAGGTGTACATTGTTGATAAATGTATGTGTCCTTTTATTGAGGATATTATGCCGTTTAAGAATACTTGGGGATACGTGTCTGAAATTTATACAGTATATGCTATCTAACATTAGTCAACGTGGCATGTGTAAATGTTATGATTTATATTCCACAAGCATATGTTGTTTGCTCCTTCAGATGAAGCTAATAAGGCTTATACAGTTATAGAAGAGTTGAAAAGTAAATACTCCTTCCTGTTGATATGGCCAAACACCTTGCATTCATTCTTATAGTCCTATGTGGAATGTAATATCTGAAATATATACCTATCATGACTAATACCTATCATGACTAATGCACTCCTTTTTGTCAAGATTATTATTCAATATTTAGAATAATTAGATAAATGTATCTTTATGATATTTAAGCACTGATGTATACACAACATATATGTGATTGCCATGATATAGAGGTGATTAATACATTTTAATTGACATCATATGAACAGACACAGACTCTCCCTGGGACCAATGCACAATGCACTTTTAAATTGTTTCAATAATTCCATGTTAAAGACAATACTTCATATCTCTTGAAGTATGGAATATTAAGCACTTATGTATTTTGGTTAATAGTCTAAATATTGCAAATGTATTATCTGCTTTAGCAGACATGACATTACATATATTTTATAAATATTAGTACTATGACACATTATAACTTTAATGTGTTATCGTTTTGTATTGAATAAATATGATTTTCACATTGAAAATTACATTTGAATGAGGGTAAATCTGTAATAATAAAACTCATCTTCATGATAAACAACTTATTTCATTTGAATTATTTTTCTATATGTATTGAGATTATATATAGCATCCCTGGGCAAAGGTTTCATTTTGAATAGGTAGATATTTTATTTATTTTTATAATATTTTACCAGGAAAGATACATTGAGATTTCTATAGTTTTCAAGTATGTCCTGGGTACACAAAACATTGCATTGATACAATGGGTACAATAAAATAAAAAACAATAATAATACATATGCCCAAAAATGTAACATAGAACAGGTAGGAAATATATAATCAACAATGACAGGTGCATTCTGTTTTGAGATATGTAGAGAGGGATCTCTTAAACAATATTAGGCATGGGGAAGGTTTGAAAGTGTGCGGGAGGTCGCTCCATAATTGTGGTGCTTGCATATATTTTTATATGTACATACATATTGATATTTCTATGACAACATGGGTGCAAATATTCCTATACATAGGACCAATAAATGTAGCATATATAATGTTATTTGTACATTGAAACACTCATAATTTCTTTTGGATTTGCAATTTCAATGAGAAACAGGCCTCAAAAAAGCTCTTTTTCCTCCTTTACACCTAGTTGAGCTGGGGGTAATATGTCTCAATGTATCGACAGCCTCCGACAGTGTATTAACGGTTAGCGCTTTCATTGGAAACCTGGTATAATTTATCGATTAACGGCTTCTATTAATTTCTATGGGACGCGAAGATCTTTTCGGCAGCCGAAGTCCGGCTGCCGATATTGAGGTATAACGCGCCATTGGAAAGAGTCGATAAACGATATTGCTTTCGCCAGCATATTTAACGGTTTGCGAGTGCACGCAAACTGAATTACAACTCAATGGAAGCGAGGCCTATGCATGTATACTGCCCCTGAAGGTCTCAGCTCTGCAGTAGTGCATTGGTATTTTGGAGTTGACTTAAAAGGGACAGAGTACTGTAAAATGTTCTCCCTTTAATTTGTTCCCAATTATCTATTTTACCTGCTGGTGTTTTTTAAATAGTTTACAAATAGCTCCTTTACCTTTATGTTGTTGTTTAAAATAACTGTTTTTGACTGCAGTATCTCCGCCTATACTGAAAATGTATATATTTAACCCCTTACCCCAAATGGATATAGTTACTATAGCACACATTATTTTGCCCAGTGTATAGTGTTGATGTAGTACCTACGTCCAACACTGAAGCGAATGCTGCAGTCCTGACTGTCAGCTTAGACGCGGTAATCATTCTAGCGTAAATTGTGATTGCACTGAAGCGATTGTGTTTACTTTCAACTTGTAATAAGAGCAGTAAATGAGATGCACACACACACCCATGATAAAACCCTTTTTGAGCACGTAACTGTTAACGCCACTCGTAATCTGGCCCAAAAATGACAGTTACTGTGTATACAATCACTGTGACTGTCAGTCATAGTGATTATATAATTAAAGGGACATGAAACCCAAACTTGTTCTTACATGATTCAGATAGATCTTACAATTTTAAACCGCTTTCCAATTTACTTCCGTTATCTAATTTGCTTCATTCTCTTGGTATCCTTTGTTGAAGGAACAGTAATGCACCACTGGGATCAAGCTGAAAGAGGCATATATGTGCAGCCACCGATCAACAGCTAGGCATACTTTTTAACAAAGGATACAATGATAACAAAACAAATTAGATAATAGAAATAAATTGGAAAGTTATAAAATTGCATGCTCTGTCTGAATCATAAAGAAAAATGTTGGGTTCTATGTCACTTTAAAATAAAACCTAGATACTAGCATGCCCCAGTGCATGCTGGTATGAGGCTCAGTGACCAATCACTGGAGGCAGTCCAGTGATGCAAAGAAAAGTGACCCATGGTCATGTGATCACTATGACAGCCAATCACAATGATCACATGTACAAAATTACAAGCTGTTGTTTATTAACAATGTCTTGGTCCCACCCCTTCTATCATAGTGAACATGTACAGGAAAAAAAAGTGTAAAATTAATTCTAATAAAGTGTTTTTATGTATTTTTTAACTACATTTTATTTTAATAAAGTTTCATCATTTGATTTTTAATAAAGTGTTTTTTTGTGTTTTTACTCCTAAATTGTCTTTTCTGCTCTTGGCGATTAAAGGGTTAAACATAACGTGTCAAAATACCTCTAGATAAATACTCGCAGGTGTCTAAATTCATATACACGTCTGTGTAGTAGTTTTGAGTTGGGTGACCGCTATTTAGCTTATAGTCTAAGCATAGAACATTTTAGCGTTAAACCAATAATTCCATCTTTGTAGTGCTTGGTCTATATTTGCTAGTAATTCATTGGAAACAGACATATGGGGTATTCCTAAAATCAGGACAACAAACATTTATTTTGAGGTATTTTTCATTAGCTACACAAGAAAACTGCAGAAATGCTTGTTTTATCTTTACCCATTTTTCAGTATTAAATTCCTATTTTTTACTAGAAATGCCTGTTTTTCTGTTAAAAAATGGTGTATAATATGTATGGGTGCACTTAACAAGACTGTGCACAGTTAAAGGGACATGAAACCCAAAATATTTATTTTATGATTAAGAGAAAACAATTTTAAACATCTTTTCAGTTTACTTCTATGATCTAATTTACGTCATTCTCTTGGTATCCTTTGTTTAAAGTGAATGTCAATTTTTTTTAAATAAAGATTTTATTGAGGTTATGTATATAGCAAACAATAAGCAAAAGTTCAGTGGCATGTATACATAGGGTACAGTGATAATTGTTGAGCTTTTACAGTCATATAGAAAGAATGGAATTACCATGTACATAACAGCGTATAATTAGAAAAACAGTAGAGTACCTTTGTATGAAACAATGAATATGCATATGGGAACCTCATAATCTGTTTTTAGTAGGAAATGGAAGCACCTCAAAAAGACTAGCAGACCACTCATGGGCCTATGTACTTAAAATGAATAGGAAGAGGAGCTCTAAAGGTACACACGGTCACTTTTGGACCTTAGAATTAAGTTAATATCTTATGACGAGCTGAGTCACATGCAATTATATACAAGAACAGCAGTACATACACTAATATTATATGTCAGAAGTAATGAGAGTATAAATCATTGCATAAAGTATTTAAAAAAATAAAATTACATAAGTATGGTTAGAACTCTCGCCTGGAAATATATACAGTATGAAACCTCATATTTCAGGATTTAGGGCTAGGAATACCTATACCAAGCAAGGTTCCACTCAACTGACTGATCAAATAGGCCACAAACTGTACTTATGAACAATGAACACATCTGTATCACCATCTGATGAATGAAATAAAAGTAAAAAGAATAAACTAACATTGCCCGTCAGTGAAGCTCTTCTAAACAAACATAGTGAAGTATACATAATGGGGCATGATTATCAAACTGTTCATACGCAAGTATTAAACTGCTCTAGTCAGGACTAGTAAAAATATAAAACCTCCTGTACTATGCAAACATATAAATAGAGACTGCCTTAAGTAAACAAATTAATGTACAATATAGCAAAAGGCGAGTGTTAATGAACAGTGTTGTGTCAGGTAGTTAATATAAGTTTAGACCATATCTAGTGTTCTTTTCTTATGAGCAGGCTATAGTGCTATCTTCAGATAGACATTCCTATATGTACATTCTAAATGAGCTAGTGCTGAGCAATGTATCTAGCATGAAGGTAACAGTGGATAGAAAAGTTCTAAGGCTTTGGAACCGAACCAGCGGGGCAATGCAGTCCAGCTTCATCCAGCACAGAGTCAATAATTTAACCTACCCCAACCTTGACAAAAACGCTGGAGCCACAACAAGTCTCTGAACGCAAATGGGGATGAGGTAAAGTGTGACACAAACAGTCCCACATTATTATCAGGTGTGTTGTGAGAGGAACATTCGGCCCCAACAGACATGCAATCCGGCTCCAAGACAGGTAAAATGAGGGCTCATGTTTAGCAGGCCGCGTACTAGCGGTGTCGGCAACATTGGTGAGAGCTTGAACTAGAGCGGTATTCTTGCTCGGATTCACCTGGTCTAGGCGAGCCTCCTCTTTCATTACGGACTGCTCTTGATTCGTATGCAGACCCAGGGTACACACTGAGGTCTCTCTGGACACCGGGTCCCCTCGGCTGTGTTCTGTCAGCGGCGGCAGGAAACTATCCACATGGGCATCTGCTGGGCCGTGAGCTGCTACGGGTACACACTGTTCTGCGGGTCTTACGACTGTATGGAGACCGTAAAGTTCAGTTTGTATGGCCTGGCAGTGACGCTCCATAAGCTGCAGCATGTTGCGCTCCCACTTGTCTATGGCCTCCATCTTGTACTCTAGCTCTCCTGTGCAAACTGTGATTTCTTTGCTGGTAACCGTCAGTCCCAGCTAGGGAGATAGGGATTGGGAAATGATCAGCGTATATCGCTGCTGGTCCTGTATCTGCAGGATATTAGGGAGGGCGAGATGCAGGCTGAGGTCGTTAGAAGGCCTCCGCTACGCACCGCATCTATGAGGTCTTCCGGGCTGAAATCTAGTTGTATAAAGATATCTTGCTATTCAGAAGCTTCTGGACTGTAAAATAATGCTAAATAATAGTTCAGATGTAAAATTTCAGAGCAGTAAATAGCGGTTTAATCTGCTCATGTATGCAGCCTTAAAGAAAAGCAGCCATCTTGGTTGCTGTTTCGGCACGCCCCCCGTGAATGTCAATTTTTAATGTTTGGATGATATAGTTATGTACAGAATCATCCTATATAGCATACCGCCACAATCATTGTTTAATATAAGTTATTATTTCTTTATAATTTTATATCCTAAATATCGTTGATGTACTTTACCCGCTCCTCCCACTCACTGTTTCCTAATTCTCATCGAAAATACGTAAACAGCGGTCCCACCCGCTGTTTACGTATCGGCATTGCGCGCTCCCATTTAGATTAGCCATTGCGCATGCGTTACTCCTGTTTCTGCTATTTAACCACATAGTATTCATTGAATGAGTGTATTCAATGAAAACTATTGTGGCGAAGGGGCGAAGGAGCGAAGGACAGGATATACTAAAACCAGTGGCTGTAATAGCGCAAATTACAACTGAATATTACACAGAGTGTAAGTCAATTTCTATCCTGTAAAATCATTTAGTTGTCAACAGCCATCTAATTGTACTCGCAATCACAATGTTTTCTAATACATGAAAAAATAACTATGAGCTAACCCTTTCATATCAATTTACCCAGCGATAATAATGTTAGGAAATGACAAGACTCTGTATACATTTCTATTGCGAAGCTGTATACATTTCTATAGCGCATGCGCGAAATGTGCACGAGCTTAGAATAGAAGTGGTTTGCAGCGCAATCGAACGCATGCGCAAGAAGGAGTTATTACGTCATGGTAAGGGGGTGGGTCCCCCTGTGGTTAGAGACGTTATTGGCTATGAAGACGTACGTTAGAAACAACAGGAAGGGAGCGCGAATGCCGGGAGGAGGATGATTACAGCGAAAAAGTATATAAAGTACTGAAAATAAAGGTAACGAAGTAAAATGTGAGGAATTGATGAATGAAAGTCAAGTTTTTTATAGACAAATGTTACAAAGATGTTTAGACCAGAGGCTGACTTTACATTCACTTTAAGGAGCAGCTGTGCACTATTGGGAGGTAACTGAAAGCCAATGATAAGAGTCATGTACAGGTAGCCCTCAGTTTACGCCGGGGTTAGGTTCCAGAAGGAATGGTTGTAAATCAAAACCGTTGTAAATTGAAACCCAGTTTATAATGTAAGTCAATAGGAAGTGTGGGAGTTAGGTTCCAGGCCCCTCTCAAAATTGTCATAAGTAACACCTAATACATTATTTTTAAAGCTTTAAAATGAAGACTTTAAATGCTAAACAGCATTATAAACCTAATAAAATAATCACATAACACAGAATATATAATTAAACTAAGTTAAATGAACAAAAACATTTGCTAAACAGCATTATAAACCTAATAAAATAACACAACACATACTTTACTTGCATTTTTCTGCAAACAGTTCTTTCTATGAATTCCAATCTGGACTGATTTATAGACAGGAAGTGCTTGTTCCTTTGAAATCTGCTCGATAGCTCAGGCCTGGTTTAACTGATTCATTTCAGCTTGCTTGGCTTGAATATCTTTGCTGCAACACAAGTGAACAGCTTCACCTACTGGCTATTTTAATCAATGCACTGCTTCTCAATGCTTTTCAATAGCAGTCACAAAACTGAAAAAAAGGTTGTTATTCTGAAACGGCGCAAATTGAACCATTGTAAACTGCGGGCCACCTGTACCTGGTTTCATGTCCCTTTAAGGTGAAACCATTTTAGTTGAACAAAAATACCAAAATTGCTTGTGTCATTTAAGCATGGAAACTGGGAAAAAAAAACTCAGTCCTTAAGGAGTTAAACAGCGATGTGGTTAAAGCAGTGAACCAGAATTGTGATTTTAAGGTAGAGATGGCTAAAAGAACAAGACATTATCCTATATAATAAAAGACAAGAGTTTGTCTGAAGCCGTCATGCGCAGTTCAGACAAACTCTTGCCGCGAGGACCCGGCAGCTCAGCTGTAACACAGAGGCGCGCGAGGACCCGGCAGCTCAGCTGTAACACAGAGGCGCGCGAGGACCCGGCAGCTCAGCTGTAACACAGAGGCGCGCGAGGACCCGGCAGCTCAGCTGTAACACAGAGGCGCGCGAGGACCCGGCAGCTCAGCTGTAACACAGAGGCGCGCGAGGACCCGGCAGCTCAGCTGTAACACAGAGGCGCGCGAGGACCCGGCAGCTCAGCTGTAACACAGAGGCGCGCGAGGACCCGGCAGCTCAGCTGTAACACAGAGGCGCGCGAGGACCCGGCAGCTCAGCTGTAACACAGAGGCGAGAGAGAGAGAGAGAGAGAGAGAGAGAGAGAGAGAAAAAAAAAAAAGAGAGAGAATAACATAACACGGCCCGTGTTAACGGGCTTTAGGACTAGTTAGATATAAATCTACAATTTAGACAAAATTTGATAAATAATGATTTTCCATACAGAATACTGTAATGTACATTTTTGGAATGAATTCATTTTGAAAATCCTTGCTTGCCTAGAAAGTGCTAAGCTTATGCTTCTGATTCTTCCGAGTGACACATGAACAGTAAATAGGTTTCTTTGCTTCGGCTGTGGATTTCTTCACTGATCCAAAGGAAGGAAGGAAACAGACGTGCCTGGTTAGAAACAGTCCACACTCTGCAAAGTGTTATTACCTGTTCTTAAATACACTCTGTACTGGCAGCCTGCTTGTATATTAATGCCAAGACTCACACTTGACAGTAAAGTCATAATTAGACATTCACGATTTAGACAGAGAATACAATTTTAAACAACTTTTTCCGATTTACTTCTATTATTTAATTTGCTTCCTTCTCTTGTTATCCTTTGCTGAAAGGTTTATCTAGATAAGCTCAGGAGCATCAAAGAACCTAGGTTCTAGCTGCTGATTGGTGGCTGCATATATATATATATACAGGGAGTGCAGAATTATTAGGCAAATGAGTATTTTGACCACATCATCCTCTTTATGCATGTTGTCTTACTCCAAGCTGTATAGGCTCGAAAGCCTACTACCAATTAAGCATATTAGGTGATGTGCATCTCTGTAATGAGAAGGGGTGTGGTCTAATGACATCAACACCCTATATCAGGTGTGCATAATTATTAGGCAACTTCCTTTCCTTTGGCAAAATGGGTCAAAAGAAGGACTTGACAGGCTCAGAAAAGTCAAAAATAGTGAGATATCTTGCAGAGGGATGCAGCACTCTTAAAATTGCAAAGCTTCTGAAGCGTGATCATCGAACAATCAAGCGTTTCATTCAAAATAGTCAACAGGGTCGCAAGAAGCGTGTGGAAAAACCAAGGCGCAAAATAACTGCCCATGAACTGAGAAAAGTCAAGCGTGCAGCTGCCAAGATGCCACTTGCCACCAGTTTGGCCATATTTCAGAGCTGCAACATCACTGGAGTGCCGAAAAGCACAAGGTGTGCAATACTCAGAGACATGGCCAAGGTAAGAAAGGCTGAAAGACGACCACCACTGAACAAGACACACAAGCTGAAACGTCAAGACTGGGCCAAGAAATATCTCAAGACTGATTTTTCTAAGGTTTTATGGACTGATGAAATAAGAGTGAGTCTTGATGGGCCAGATGGATGGGCCCGTGGCTGGATTGGTAAAGGGCAGAGAGCTCCAGTCCGACTCAGACGCCAGCAAGGTGGAGGTGGAGTACTGGTTTGGGCTGGTATCATCAAAGATGAGCTTGTGGGGCCTTTTCGGGTTGAGGATGGAGTCAAGCTCAACTCTCAGTCCTACTGCTAGTTTCTGGAAGACACCTTCTTCAAGCAGTGGTACAGGAAGAAGTCTGCATCCTTCAAGAAAAACATGATTTTCATGCAGGACAATGCTCCATCACACGCATCCAAGTACTCCACAGCGTGGCTGGCAAGAAAGGGTATAAAAGAAGAAAATCTAATGACATGGCCTCCTTGTTCACCTGATCTGAACCCCATTGAGAACCTGTTGTCCATCATCAAATGTGAGATTTACAAGGAGGGAAAACAGTACACCTCTCTGAACAGTGTCTGGGAGGCTGTGGTTGCTGCTGCACGCAATGTTGATGGTGAACAGATCAAAACACTGACAGAATCCATGGATGGCAGGCTTTTGAGTGTCCTTGCAAAGAAAGGTGGCTATATTGGTCACTGATTTGTTTTTGTTTTGTTTTTGAATGTCAGAAATGTATATTTATGAATGTTGAGATGTTATATTGGTTTCACTGGTAAAAAATAAATAATTGAAATGGGTATATATTTGTTTTTTGTTAAGTTGCCTAATAATTATGCACAGTAAAAGTCACCTGCACACACAGATATCCCCCTAAAATAGCTATAACTAAAAACAAACTAAAAACTACTTCCAAAACTATTCAGCTTTGATGTTAATGAGTTTTTTGGGTTCATTGAGAACATGGTTGTTGTTCAATAATAAAATTAATCCTCAAAAATACAACTTGCCTAATAATTCTGCACTCCCTGTATATATATATATATATATATATATATATATATATATATATATATATATATACCTATTGTCATTGGCTCACCCATGTGTTCAGAATAGAAACCAGTAGTGCATTCATCAACAAATGATACCAAGAGAATGAAGGAAATTTGATAATAGAAGTAAACTGGAAAGTTGTTTAAAATTGTATGTTCTATTTATAGAAAAAAAGGGATCCAAGGAACAAAATAGTAGAAAAAATCAATAGATTATAGAATGATACAAAGTATTTCATATAAATAAAAGATATTAAAGATTATAAATTTTAAAATATAATAAACTCTATGAATAGATAAATGAAGAAATCACTACAGCTAAATATACATATATATAAACATAAGTAGCTCGATAACTCACATACAAATAATTCATTCAAAGTTGTTACCAATTATATCTAAAAAATCAATTAAATAAAATACATAATTAATTCTCCCAAAAATTAATAAGATCATTCTCTGAATTGAAACCATCAGGTTTTAATGTGCACAGTTTCATGGATCCAATAGACCTCCTGACGTGCCAAAATGGACCATTTGTCACCACCTCTAGGGTTTTTATTGATAATTTCTATGGCATTCCATATAAAACTGCACACATTGCCATGATGGCAGGGGCATATTTAGGTTTTGTGCTGCCCTAGGCACTCAAAATTCTGCTGCCCCCCCCCCCACATAATATTTTTGGGGCAGGGTGTAAAAAATAAAAAAAATAATGTCTTTTTAAGTAGATGTTCACCAGGGCTTGCATTCACTCTGGTCACACACACACACACATATATATATATTTTAAGACATTAGTTTGCAAGTCAGATGATTAAAGTGTTTATATCAGAAAAAATTATCCTTCACTGTATGATAGTTTGTCAGTAGGTAGTTGTTTAACCTTAAACATCTTCTTTGGTGATTGACAGTTATTTAAGCAAAATATCTGCTTGGATAAATATGTAATTAATATACAAACTGCTGCGCAAGTGAGTTCCGCCTCCAATGTCACCACGTCATGCGCACCCACATACAATCCCATAGGATAGCAATAGCCGGGCCAGCCATTTAAATAATTTGTAATTGGTTGATTTAGCCACCCGGCCCTGAGTTCAGTAGAGTGGCCCTAGGGACTCAAAATTCTGCTGCCCCTTAAAAATCTGCTGCCCTAGGCACCGGCCTCGTTGGCCTATGCCTTAATACGCCCCTGCATGATGGATATCAATAAAATGACTCGCAAGATCAGAGCAGTGATTCTCATTCCTGATGTATCCCAGGTGTTCACGTATACGAGTACGAATGTCACGGGTAGTCATACCCACATACTGAATTTTATGTTCCGTGCAACCAATATCTTTTATTTATATGAAATACTTTGTATCATTCTATAATCTATTGATTTTTTCTAATTTACCCCCTCCCTGATTCCTTTCTACACCCCCCCCTTTGTTGTATATATGTATATATATTTATGTAGAATCAGTTGTTTTCATTTCAATTATAGCCATTGAATATAGGTGTCAATACGCCTATTATATATATATATTTTGTGTGATGATCCCTTTAAATGGTGTCTAGAAGGTGTGTGATTTTTTAACCAATGGGTAATCTATGTAAGATATATAAACCTGTATCACCTGTGAGCATGTATGGTCTATGATTACGGCTGAACCCTGCCGAAACGCGTAAGACCTGCTCTTTTCTTCTTTACGCTATTTTTGATGCCCATGTGTTTTAATTTTCAAATAAAGAATCGACTTTTTATCTACTATTTTGTTCCTTGGATCACTTTTTTTCTATTGTTTTGGGAGGGAGAGGAGCCCTCCTATCCTTTGAAGGAACATGTTTATTCCCAGCTTTGGAGTTTTGTCCTGTGAATAGAGGTTTTGTGAGTTCTATCACAATACACAGCATCTGCAGCACTACGTAAGCAAGCTGTATTGGGACAGCGTCTGACGTCACCCGGAAGTGCTGAAGAGGTACATGCTGGCCGGAGACGCCGAGGAGAAGAGACCGCTCAGACCTCGTGAAGAGGTGTTTTGCCACGGAGCTGAAACATACACCATAGAGGTGAGCGGAACGTCCTCTGGTTGTGAGAAGTGAGTGGTGGTTGTGTGCCCACTTACCGTGTCGGATTAATGCCGGAATAGCCTTCCTTGGAGTGGTGAGTCAGGACTGGTATTGACGCCTCTGTCCTTCTTCTTTTTGCTGTGTATATTGTGTATAGTTCTACACTTCTACTATCTGATTATACAGAACATTTGGGACATACCTATATCCAGTTGCTCAAATTACACACACGGACTTTGCACATTTATGTTCTATTTATATCATGAAGTAAAATTTTGGGTTTCATGTCTTTTTATTTACATTTTTTTTTACCCTGTACGACGCTGGTCGTTATGCCCTTAAGGACCAGTGTCCTACCCTGTATGATGATGCTGTCCTGGACCTCCCTCTGCCGTGATCTGGCTAAAAGTAGCAACATCTCACTATTTCTTCATGCCCCACATGTGGGGCAGTGCAGCCACTCTGTGGCCCTCTCTGCACCAGATAGCGGTGGTGCCGATCGTTGGTGGCATGGGAGCGTTAGGAGGGAGGTCGGTGGGTGGCCCATCACTAGAGGGGGGAGGAAGGGGTGGGAACGCTATACTCCTCCAAAAAAAAAAAACTAAGAGCGGCAGGGAGAGGGAAGGAGGGAGGGGGAGGAGGGAGAGGGGGCTCCTATAGTGCAGGGGGGATTAGAGGGTGGGTAAACGATCTGGGAGGGGGAGCAGCTACACTACAGAAAAAAGTTTTTTATTATTAAATAAAAATAAATAAAAATGGGTACATAACTGGGTACTGGCAGACAGCTAGGCAATATACAAACTGGAAGCTCACCAAAATGCCAAAGTTAATTCTTTATTCCACGAAAAAGCAGGATCAAACAGTCACGACGATTAAGGGGTGTATTACCCCCGAAACGTCGTGACTGTTTGATCCTGCTTTTTCATGGAATAAAGAATTAACTTTGGCATTTTGGTGAGCTTCCAGTTTGTATATTGCCTATTTACCTATTGGAGTTTGGTAGTAACTCCCTGGGGCTTGAACCTTTGGTGTTTTGTGCTGGATACTGCTGGACTTTACTACTATACTGGCAGACAGCTGCCAGTACCTAAGATGGCGGAAATTAGTTAGAGGGGGGAGGGTTAGAGAGCTTTTTGGGAGGGGTCAGGGAGGTGGCAAGGTAAGGGGTTAATCCTAAACAGAAGAAAATATTAATAATAAAAAAATAAAAAAACTATCTAAAACTGCATATTGGCAGACTGTCTGCCAGTACTTAAGATGTGGTGACCAGTGGGGGTGTGGGGAGGGAAGAGAGCTGTTTTAGACGGATCAGGGAGGGATCATGGGGTGGGAAGAGTCAGGTGGGAGCCTAACCTCTACACTAAAGCTAAAATTAACCTTACAAGCTACCTAATTAACCCCTTCACAGCTGGGAATAATAAGTGTGGTGCGCGGCTGCAATTATCGGCCTTCTAATTACCAAAAAGCAATGGCAAAGCCACATATGTCTGTTTTTTTTTGTTTGTTTTTTAACAAAGGGGATCCCTGAGAAGCTTTTACATTAATTTGTACCATGATTGCACAAGCTGTTTGTAAATAATTTCGGTGAGAAGCCTAAAAGGGACACTGAACCCAAATTTTTTCTATCGTGATTCAGATAGAGCATGCAATTTTAAGCAACTTTCTAATGTACTCCTATTATCAATTTTTCGTCATTCTGTTGCTATCTTTATATGCATCTAAATTATTTTTTTGGTTCAGCACTTGTTTATTGGTCGTTTAAATCAATTCACCAATCAGAAAGAACAACCCAGGTTGCTCACCAAAAATGGGCCGGCATCTAAACTTACATTCTTGCTTTTCAAATAAAGAAACCGAAACCAAGAGAATGAAGAAAATTTGATAATAGGAGTAAATTAGAAAGTTGCTTAAAATTGCATGCTCTATCTGAATCACTAAAGAAAAAATTTGGGTTCAGTGTCCCTTAAAGTTTGTGAAAAAGTTAACTACAGTATTTTTTTTTATTTGATCGCAGTTGGCGGTGAAATGGTGGCATGAAATATACCAAAATGGGCCTAGATCAATACTTAGGGTTGTCTACTAAATATATATATAGTTTTGATAGGTAAATATAATAAAAAAGGCTCTATTTCTGTTTAAATGTAGTGATGGCAAAAATGCTAACAATTCTCTGGTCTTTTGGGGAAGTCTTAGTCTGAAATGCCAGTCCTTAAGGGGTTAATACTCAGACATATCAGATCAGACATCTGTATCCACCAATATCTGTTTTGTTTGTTATCCAAAATGATATATATCCACCTCTAATACAGGTAGACCAGTATAGGAAAACATTACTTCAATTATGTATGCTTTAATAACCTACCAAATATCGGGACACTCAAAGGGGCTTGCCACTATATCTGTTGATCCACAAGTGCAACAATTATTTAGCCAAAAAGTGTAATAATAAGGTACTTTCCAGCTGCTACACCTTTAAAATCCCATCAAAAAAGTCCACTGGAATTATCATTGTTATATATTCATAAATAGACATAATTTGTGTCTGGAGCATTAACTGTGTAGTGAATGAAACTATTGGTGTGAAGTCATTCATTTTAATTAAGTTTGGATATTGACTTTAGGATTCCTGGAATCTGAATCATTAGAATTTTGTACAAATACATTTTATAATCACCAGTTTTTAATTTCCTGTTTTTATCTTTTTAGTTTATGTTTTAAAATATATTTAATTCCCAAGTCTGGTCCACTTTATAGTGAATTAAAAATTATGTTACTACTTAAACCTAACAAGGGATATTATTGTATTGATGGCATTGCCACTGCAATATTAGGTGATTTAATTTGTATCTGAGATATTGTGGTCAGAAACGTAAACACACATAAATGTAACAATACACACATCTATACTCAGACATATGTAAGTATGCTGTTTGAACATTAGACACACATGCACACACAGTCATTCACAGGTATAGATATCTATACAGATGTTTAGGTATACCCACGCATAAACTGAATACTACATACATATGCTTGCACACACAGTACTCTCTGATCCTACAGTACGGATCTCATTCTCATAGGACAACCTGTCCATGCAGAACGTCTTTGCCCTTTCCCGTCTATCTAGGGAATCCTAATTATAGAGACCCTGGACTTTGCTGCAGTTCCCATGGTAACCCCTATTCGTGATATTTCTACATGCTAAATGAACTTTTCTCTCATAAGGAAGCATGTTCAGCTGCATGTCCAAATATTTCCTGATTTCCATATCCATCTGCATAACAGAAGCCTCCATTCTAAAACTGACTTAGACCTGTACTCTCGGCTCATATGCATTTAATGTAATTATCCTGTATGAATACATTTCTAATTAAGATAACTGCAAGCTGACAATATAAAAGGATCTGACTTTTAACTTGATCTCCCCCTTCTGAGAGCTACACATTGTGCAAAGCTAATGCTGATCTCTTGTCTTCCCACAGACAAATCATTGCAATATGTATTATTCATCTATTTAAATTAATATTACCTTTTTTTTTAATAAAACTTAGTTTGTGCAGTGTCCATTACTTCCTACAAAGAGGCTGTGGTCTCTACAGGAAGCTTATCTAGCATAATGTCATAAAACTTCCAGAGTTGGTTTAGTATTAAAGGCACATAAAACCCCCAAAAATATATTTCATGATTCAGATAAAAAATAAAATTTTAAACAACTTTCCAATTTGCGATTATCAAATTTTCTTAGTTTCCTTGTTATCCTTTGTTCAAAAGCAGGAATGTTAGTTTAGGGGTGTGCACGTGTCTGCAGTACTATATGGCAGCAGTTTTGCAACAATACTATACAGTAGCAAGAGCCCTAGATGGCAGCGCTATTTCCTGTCATGTAGTGCTCCAGACGTGTGCACACTATCTTGATATCTCTTCAACAAAGAATAACATGAAAATGATGCAAATCTGCTAACAGAAGTAAATTTAAAACATTTTTAAAATGGTATTCTCTGTCTGAATCATGATGTGGGTTTCATGTCCCTTTAAGTGAATAGACTAGATTAACAGGGTATCATATTTGCTTATGCTCAGAACTGACAGAATGAAACTTAAAAGGGCATGAAACAAGTTGGGATAGAGACAAAGGGGCTGATTTATCAAATGTCTGTCGGACATGATCCGCTCAGCGGATCATGTCCGACAGGCATCGCTGAATGCCGACATGATACGCTGTCGGCATTTAACATCGTTTTTTAAAAATACTATTAAAAACAGGGGCACTTTCATTCATCAAAGTTTACAAAGCAGCCGTTTGGATTAAAAACTTACCTTTTTTTCTTTGCACAGCCAGAGCAGCTTCCCTCACCCGAAGATCCTTTCTTCACACTTCAGCAATGACTAATCCGGCTTCCTCCAATCACGGCTTTCCCCCCAGGATAGTCATTGCCTGAGGCCATGCTGTGATTGGAGAAAGCTGGATTAGTCATTGATGACGTGTGAAGAGAGGATTTCCAGGAGGGGGAAGCTGCTCTGGCTGTGCAAAGAAGAGAGGTAAGTTTTTAATCAAAACGGCTGCTTTGTAAACTTTGATGAATGAAAGTGCCCCTGTTTTTAATAGTATTTTTAAAAAACGGGCTTTCATTCATCAAAGTTTACCTTCACTTTAATGTCCGCAGCCTCAGAGGCGACAGACCAGTTAAGGAGCAGCAGTCTTAAGACCGCTGCTTCATAACTGCTGTTTCCGGCGAGCCTGAGGGCTCGCGCAGAAACAGGGGCATTGGGCCATTCGGCCTTTGATAAATCGGCCCCATTATATAATATGTACTTTACCTGCATATATATATACTGCAGTGCCTCGCCATTAACCCTTTCTTTTAAATTTCTGAATCGTACAGCTCTAACTCCCCCCACACAATTCCTTCTTTGGCTGCATCTATATCCACCTTTGCTTTGGTAGAATGCAAGACTTTAACAGTCATCATCTGCTGGAGCATGCCTTGAAGCAAATAAGCTGCTGTGAACTGTTGAAATACAATGCCTGCGTTTCTGATGCTAAACACTGATAAGGGGGGTGAATCATAATACTCCATTAATTTTTAAACATTTTTTTTTATGCAAACTATTTTTACAGCCCTTTTAGGATATGCACAGATCTCAACTTTCTTTTGGCACTTAAAGGGACAGTCTACTCCAGAGTTTTTATTGTTTTATAAAGATAGATAATCCCTTTATTACCCATTCCCCAGTTTTGCATAACCAACGTGGCTATATTAATATACTTTTTACCAATGTGATTACCTTGTATCTAAGCCTCTGTAGACTGCACCCTTATTTCAGATCTTTTGACAGACTTGCATTTTAGCCAGTCAGTGCTGACTCCTAGGTAACTCCACGGGAGTGAGCACAATGTTATCTACATGGCACACATGAGCCAGTGCTTTCTAGCTGTGCCAAACTGTCAAAATGCACCGAGATAAGAGGCGGCCTTCACAGGCTTAGAAATTACATATGAGCCACGTATGTTTAGCTTTTAACAAAGAATACCAAAAGAGCAAAGCAAATTTGATGATAAACATAAATGGGGGGGGCGGAGCCGGCCGGCGTCTATGATGGCCGCATGATTTTTAGCTCCGGTTGAAGGAGCTCTTTCCTCGGCATACTAAGGGGACACCCGGGCCTCTACAAAGCTGGAAAAGCAACTTGACCTCAAACGCAATTCCGGAGCACCGATTGCCATGCCCATATCGCTGAAATAACAAGATTGGCAACAAAATCAGATCACAGAACACAGCGGGCCTAAGTGCGCATCACGCCATAGGAAAAGACAGTACACGCGCCACTGCTAAAAGGGGTAAGGAAACCTTAATGCCTCAATGATCGCACACCAACTTTGCAAATACCCCCTCTGAATAAAAAGACCTGTGGCCCAGTCGATAGCGCGATAGCGCAGTTTGTATTAGAAACCGCCATGCAATATACTTCAGATTAAAATCAGTATAGGCCTAACCGGACAAGCCACCATTTACTGCTGGGAGAGAAAACACCATATCCCATGTACCTACAGCTATACAGATAATACTGAGGACACAGTGCTGGGACAAACAACTGTTTATAAGTGCTATCTTTAAACATGTGAACAGACTTTTATATAAATCATAATACCCAACTTAAAACGACATCGATCTACAGGGGCACACAAGCTTAAAAATACACAAGACATTACACTAATAATTGTGCTCAAGCAGATTGTCACGGATCGGCGCAGTACAACCAGTAAAGATACCATAAAATACTGCATCTGACTGTGTCAGTAGTTTATTTCTGTTTGGAATAATCAGAGCTACTTTGAACTGCAAAGTGACTAAGCAAACTTATAGCTTGGGGATTGAAACACGCCAGACCCATCAATATTGCAGAACTAGCAATGGCGTCCAGACGCACACCCAAACCAGATAAAAATATTAAAAGCCTAACAACTTCTAATGCAAAGATGGACAATTTTTTTAAAGTACTAGAATCCTCCATGTCAGCTACAACTGACCCAGCAGACACTGAGCAAACCACACCTGATGTAGACTCTCCTGCTCTCCTCACTAAAGCAGACATACAAAATCTGCCGACTAAAGCAGACTTTGCATCTTTTTTCACCCAAGTGGGGAAACTTATCAAAGAAGGACTAGCTGAAGTCAGAAAAGACCTCTCAGACTTGGGGGATAGAGTTTTACAGGCAGAAGAAGATTTAGAGCAGTTTTCAAATACTACAGATCTCCAGAATCGTACCCTTCAGGTGCACGATGACATGATACAGCAGCTTCAAAACCAAGTTGAAGATTTAGATAACAGAGGGAGACGACAGAATCTAAGAATAAGAGGCATCTCAGAGAAAGTTAATACCTCCCAAATCCAGCAGCACCTACAGCAGCTATTTCAACACATTCTACAGGAAGATGTTTCAACCATCCCTCTAGACAGAGCCCACCGGGCACTACGCCCGAAACCTGCAGAAGATAAGCCGCCTAGAGATATAATCCTGCGATTTCAAAATTTCAAAGATAAGGAGAAAATAATGACAGCCTCACGGAAAGCACGCCAAATCCTGTTCGAAGGAGATACAGTACAAATATATGCAGATCTGAGTAACATCACACTCTCCAAGCGAAGAGAGGCGAAATACCTCACTACACACCTACAAGATTTAAAAATACCCTATAGATGGGGTTTCCCATTCTGCATTAAATTATTACATAACTCACAGATTGTCACGTATAGCCATCCAGATGACCTTGAGCAATTTTGTGACAGCCTGAAAATTCCACCTCCATCTATACGCTCGACACCCACTCCACAGTCAGGAGATAACTCAACATCATCGATACAGAAACAACAAAGACCTACTTGGACTAGAGTCTCCAGGAAAACACACCAAGGGAACCACAAAGCAGCTCACCAAGAAGAAGGACTGACATGAAAGTAAAAGTCTTAAGAGACTGGTCACACTTACAAAAGATTATCACCCAGTATGATAGTATGTCAAAAAATTTAGACATACCGGGTAACATACTTAGAAAATGTTTACTGCCTAAAGTTCGATATTAGTACTATCACATCAATCTAGATTGATGCTTATTATCCGCACCTTGCCCATCCCTAATTTGGCCTTTCCCCTATAATTTGTCCAAGCCCCAAATGGAAATGCTCCATCATAGTAACTTCCCCCTTTTTTTACTATGATCCCCCCATCCTATTTAAAATACTGTTTTAAGTATTTTTGTGTTATTGTTGGTTATGATGTTTTTTTGTTAATGTTTTATTCGTTTTGCTTATATTCTTTATTTCTTCTAGCAGATCCTCATCCTATTGGGGAATACTATTCCCTAAACCACTTCTCCTTTTCCTCCTACCCTTTCTCCGGCAGAGACGGAACTGTAAGATACCTACAGCAGACAACCAAATTCAGGTATTGTGGCTTGCAACATGTACACGCTTACACAGAGTTAATGATAACACTCCTCACACGTAACATAACGCCATGCAGGATATATAAACTATGTCACGCGAATATCTTTACACATAGAACTTATGGCAGTCCCTGATCTTTTATTAATCTCCCAAAATGTCAAGGGCCTAAATTCACCCACCAAAAAATCCATTGCCCTTAACTGGTTTCATAAACATAAGGGAGAGGTGATTTTCTTACAAGAAACCCATTTTTGCAAGCATATAACAACAAAGTGCTCTAAACAATTCCCAGTAGGATATTTTAATTCAGCCCCCACTAAACGAAATGGAGTAGGTATATTATTTAGACATAGTGTCCCCTTCCACCTTACCCAGCAACATACAGACAAGGAGGGACGATTCTTGATCTTAGTGGGCACACTTTACAACCGCCAAACCACCTTCGCAACATATTATGCACCTAATACAGGTCAGGCCCGTTTCTTCAAAAAACTAATTAGAACATTACTAGAGGTAGTACAGGGAACATTGATTCTCGCAGGAGACAGCAATGTGGCAATGGAGCCGCCGTTAGACTGCTCTAATAAAAAAAGTTCAGTACCCAGGAGTTCTTTGAGTGTCATATTGAGGGCTCTACGCAAAGCAACACTATTAGATACTTGGAGGCTACAACATCCCACGCAAAAAACATATACTTTTTATTCTAACCCCCAAAAATCATATTCTAGAATAGACCATATATTCATAGACCAGAACAGCCTACCCCTAATGAAATGCACAGAAATATTACCGACCCCTTGGTCTGACCACTCGATGGTAACACTAACTTTGACCCTTCCAGACAAACCCCTTACTAACCCACACTGGCGATTAGATGAGACGCTGTTATTACAACCACTAATTAAAGATAAAATTACACGTTCACTTCAAGACTACTTCCTGCATAATGCAGCCCCAGACACATCCCCCGCTATAGTATGGGAAGCACACAAAGCGGTAATTAGAGGGGAGTTCCTGAAACAGAAATCTATAGTAAAGAAAAACTATAACAAACAATACAACATGTTACTACAGCAACTCCGGGATATAGAGAGATTACATATGCAAGCCCCTACTAATGAACGACACATAATCCAACTAGCAAAGATTAGACGCGAATTAAATGAGCTGCTTAACAAGGAAGCGCAAAGAAAGGCAATCTATCTGAATAAGCTATATTTCATAGAAGGCAATAAAGCAGGTCCACTACTGGCTAGAACCCTTAAAACTCGCACAAACACTCAATTTATTCACAAATTATCACAGCCAAATACACCAGGAGAATACACGCATGACAGTAAAGCAATTGCAGAAATCTTTAGGAATTATTATAAAAACCTTTACAATATCCCTGAGACCCCCTACTCCTCAAACTCTGGAGCAATAGATTCTTACATACAGAAAGCCAACATTCCGACTATACCAGAACACATTTCGAAACAAATGGAAGACCCCATATCCATCCAAGAAGTCATTGCAGCCATACAGAATACACCACTGCGTAAAAGCCCCGGCCCAGATGGCCTAACGGCCTCTTACTATAAACAATATCAATCCATCCTGGCCCCTCATCTTACTAATCTTTTTAACTCTCTTGACGTGAATGGTCTACTCTCTCCCAACCTCCTAGAAGCCCACATATCTGTCATACCCAAACCAGGTAAACCTCCCACAGAGCCTAGTAACTATCGCCCAATATCCCTATTAAATGGGGATATAAAAATTTATGCTAAAATACTGGCAAACCGGATCAGCAAGATACTTCCAACTTTAATTCATGTAGACCAGGCCGGCTTTGTGCCACTTAGGGAAGCCAGAGACAACACGATACGAGTGCTCCATTTAATGGAATACGTTAAAACAAAACAGATCCCAGCAGTCCTGGCCTCCACCGATGCAGAGAAGGCCTTTGACAGGCTGAATTGGCCTTTTCTACACAGTACATTAAGACATTTTGGGTTTGGGGAACTAATGATTAAACAAATTTTTCATCTATATAACGGCCCCTCTGCAAAGGTCCGCGCTAACGGGATCCTATCACACAGTTTTAATATAAATAATGGGACTAGACAAGGCTGTCCACTTTCGCCCATTCTCTTTGTTCTTACAATGGAGATTTTAGCTTGTCATATCAGGAAAAACCCAGACATACATGGCATCCCAATCGGTCCAGACTCCCACAAACTAGCTATGTTTGCAGATGACGTGTTGGTCACAATGACTCTTCCCGACATCTCGCTACCTAACCTGACCCTAGAATTCGATAGTTTCAGTAAATTCTCACATTTCCATATTAATTATTCAAAATCGGAACTGCTAAATATCTCAATGACCCCCAAAACCTTTGCAACTTTTACGCCATCTTGCCCGTTTAAAATCCAAAACGCACATCTCAAATACTTAGGCATAATACTATCCCCCAATTCCTCGAAATGGTTTGCCCTTAACTACCAACCCCTCCTACACTCTATACAACACTCCCTATCCTCCTGGAAAGAAAAACCCCTGTCGTGGTGGGGTAGGATACAATCAGTCAAAATGACAATCCTCCCCAAAATCTTATATATATTGCAAGCGATGCCTATTACACTCCCTAAGACATTCATACACACTCTCCAAAAAGCTATAAATACGTTTGTGTGGGGGAAGATTCGCCCAAGGATAGCTCGAGAAACCATGTATAGATCCCTCCAAAATGGAGGATTAGGTCTACCAGAGTTTAAACTATATTACCACGCCTCAGTTCTACAGAGAGTTCTGGATTGGCACTGTAGGAGAGACTCCAAAGCATGGGTGGCGATTGACTCCCAGCTACTTAAATCCCCCAACCCAGGTCCCCTTTGCTGGCTTCCAAAAACCAAACGCACCCTTGCATGCCACTCATCCGCACTTTACCGGCACGTATTTAACACATGGGATCACTTAATTAAAAATACACCGGCCTTGTCCACTCTTGTGTCCCCGCTTACCCCAATTTTTCCCAACATAGAACTAATGGGGGGATACGAGAACAGGAGAAAAGACACACCGATTATGGAACTACTGGACTCTGTCCCCATGGCACACATGCTTACACAAGGCAAACTAAAACCCAGAGAGGAACTCTCACCAATTTTATTTGGCTCTTTTGCACCATGGCTAAAATACGCGCAGTTGCGACACTTTATACAGACATCTCCCAATAAAGAAAATCTTATTAGATTACCAACCCTTTTTGAGCAAACATGCCTTAGGGGGAGCACTACTAGAGGAACACTATCACTAGCTAAGGGTATACTTCAAAATGCTCAATCCACTCCCCTCCCTCTATATACCACTAAATGGCATAGCGAATTGGACATTGACATGGATACAGAACAATGGTTACAAATATATAGAAACACACGTACCTCCTCCACCTCCCCTAAGGTAATAGAACTCAATTACAAAGTACTAATGCGCTGGTACTTGACTCCAGTTAAGCTAAGTAATATATACCCTACCCTCTCATCCTCGTGCTGGAGAGGTTGTACCGAGCGAGGCACCACATTACACATGTGGTGGTCATGCCCCAAACTACAACCATTTTGGAAAGGGATAGAATCCACATTGAGGAAACTAGCTGAGACAAACTTCCTATTAAACCCAAAACTGATCCTCCTAAACGAGACCCCTCCACTCCAATGTAAAATTAGAAAGACACTGATCCGAATAGGACTCAATAGCGCCAAAACACTGATCGCCCTACACTGGAAATCCCCATTCATACCCTCACAAAATTGTTGGCTACAAAATACTGACAAAATGCTTTCACATGAAGAATATGGATACTTTAAAAGAGGTAAATCGGCATTTTATGCAGATGTCCGTTTCTACTGGGACTCTATTACTGCCACACAAACACATAGGACCCCTCACGTGATAAGCACTCCATTGGAATAGAGAAGATGTGAACATAATACTATATTTATCTTGCCTCAGACAGCGCTGTGTGGGAGCGCTCAAATGTCTTACTGCAAGCTACAGTTCAGGGATGTCTCTGCCGGATACCACCCTTCTTCCTTTTCCCCCCTCTTCCCCCTCCATTTCTTTTCTTTCTTTTCTTTCTAGAATTTCTTTTGGTTTAATCAGGAAATGAACATAGGTTCAGAACAAGGTAATTGCAATCCTTTACAATAGTTCCACTCTCACCGATATATCTGGGCGAAGAAAAGATCAACACTTACAGAGAGCATCTATGGACAATAACAAACTCTACAAAGGGCTATAATGACCAAGCAGCTCAAAACCCAGATACTTATGCTACAGGCATTAGATGCCTAGTCTTTATGATCAATATTGTGGACGATAAGCCAAACAATGTGAACCACTGTTATTATTTTGATGTACGCAGGTTGCTCTTTTGTGACCTCTTTATTTGTGTTGAATTGGTTATTTGTTGACAAAATCAATAAAAAATTTATTTTTTAAAAAAAAAACATAAATGGAAAAGTTGTTTAATATTGCATTCCTTATCTGAATCATGAAAGTTTAATTTCTACTAGACTGTCCCTTTAAGTTATGTTCTACTCTTATCACACTGGGGTCAGGGGCTAGTTAGATAATACTAAGCCCAGAGGCAGAACTTTTCTTCACTTTCTGCGATGAGATTTTTTTTGAGAATTTTTTTCTGCAGGTCATTTTCAAATAAAATTCAATTTTAAATTAGGTAGTTACACTTAAATTACACTAAAGCACTAGCTCAAGTGCAATGTGTTGATTAACTGGAGAGTAAAGCTAAGTTCTTAAAATTTCTCAAATAACATTTTTTAACTTTTTTTTTTAATCTAACTTTACAAGGTAGAAATGTAGTAATAAAAAAGGTACATTCAGAAGTCACAGCTTTGTAGGTCAGGAAAGGCTAAGGGGGAGGGTTGAAAGATTCCCTGAGAGACAGTCAACAATAAATGTACTGCTGCTTTGCAGTGCTGCTTCCTAATTTGACTGTTCTCTTCAAACAGCACTTTGCTCTGGATGCACTGTTAAGGAAAACTAACAGTGCAGAAAGAGAAAAGCTCTATTTGAAGTGAACAGTCTAATGGGGAGCAGTGCCGTAAAGTGAAAGTGCTAAGAGTTCCTACATGTGTCCTATTCTTTCTGCAGACATGCTGCATTTTCTGTGATGACATCTCAGATCACTGCATGTTCTGCCTTGGGGATACTAAGTGCTAATTTTGCAAGCAAACAAGTAAGTTGTTTGCTGTTTTTTTCTTTTAATGTTTACTTTGATTTAACATATTTGTTTTTACCAAAGGAGCACTGTTTAATATCCCTTTAAAGGGACATTAAACACTTATTACATTTTAGAAGTATACAGTATTATTGAGTTTATTCACCGCTGCCCTCTAGTCATAGGTGCTACCATGTTGAAATCTATCTTTAAAGGGACATTAAACCCCAAAATAATCTTTCATGATGAGCATACAGTTTTAAACAATGTTCCAATTGACTTCTTTTATAACATTTTCTTCATTTCCTTGTTATCCTTTGTTGAAAGCAGATATGTAAGCTCAGAAGTGTGCACGTGTCTTCAGCACTATATGGCAGCAGTTTTGCAACAATGTTGTACATTAGCAAGAGCACTAGATGGCAGCCCTATTTCCTGTCATGGAGTGCTTCAGGAATGTGCTACCTACCTAGGTATCTCTTCAACAAAGAATAAAATGAGAATGAGGCAAATTTGATATTAGAAGTAAATTGGAAACTTTTTTAAAATTGTATTCTCTATCTGAATAGTGAAAGAAATTATTTAGGTTTTATGTCCCTTTAACTGCATTCCAATGTTGATGTGCAGCATGTATCCTTCAGATACTTGCAGTGTAACCTAGGTTCCAATATGGTGATGAACAAACCAATAGAAAAAACCTGGACCGGCTCACTCAAAAATGCTGTGTTTATTACAAGATAAGAAAGAATAGCATCACAATATCACGCAGCAGCGTGTAAAAAGTCAGTTAGAAAACAAGAGGTGTCCCCCTGGCATCTGACACGTTTCGGGAAACCCTGTAGTCATAGAATACATCCGGGGGTTAAAGCAACACCTTTATACAGGTACACAGATCGTGTGATCTGACATTTGATACATAGCGGGTTTCCTGTGTGCCTCGATATTCTGATGTTAAGATGTTATTGTTATTTTTAGATATCACACTTTGATAGATTGTTGCAAATATTGTAACATAAATTAACGGCTAAAATAATGGATCATGATAGGCTACAAGATCTGTCAATCTAGAACCAGTGTATCTATAAAGGTGTTGCTTTAACCCCCGGATGTTTTCTATAACTACAGGGTTTCCCGAGAAACGCGTCAGATGCCAGGGGGACACCACTTGTTTTCTTACTGACTTTTTACACGCTGCTGCGTGATATTGTAATGCTATTTTTTCGTATCTTGTAATAAACACAGCATTTTTGAGTGAGTCGGCCCAGGTCTTTTCTATTGGTTTGTTCATATATCAAGGGTTTACCTGTGGGGCTCCCGACTTGCTATCGAATGGATTTCTAAGGCCAGCCGGTAAGTGGAAGCAACATGCTACGAAGATGATACTTGGATCACAGGTATATTAGAGCAGCACGGTCTGGCAACTATCTACGTAAGTGCCAGTGCTTTTTTACTTTCCATCTAAAGGGGAGGAGAGTCCACTGCTTCATTCATTACTTGTGGGAAATAAGAAGCTGGCCACCAGGAGGAGGTAAAGACACCCCAGCCAAAAACTTAAATACCTCCCCCACTTCCCTCATCCCCCAGTCATTCTTTGCCTTTCGTCAAGGTTGGCAGAGAAGTGTCAGAAGATTCGGGCAGATTATTCGCCTGAATGCTAAAACATCAGGGTTTATATTATATTCAAGGGGAAGGTTTTGTTTGGCCGGGCCTGGATTCCATCATATCTACAGTCACGGGCAGCAAGGGTGCCTTCTTACCTCAGTATAAGAAACCAAACCTAAGGGATCTAATTTTCTTCCCTTTCGGACAGTCAAGTCTCAGCGCCAGTAGCCTTCCTCAAAATCTGAGCAATCCAAGGGATCTTGGAAGCCAGCAAACTCTTGGAACAAGTCCAATCAAAACAAGAAGCCCGCCGAGTCAAAATCGGCATGAAGGGGTGGGCACATTTCGTCCAATTCTGGACCTGAAGTTATTGTCAGTCCCATCGTTCAAGATGGAGATGATCAGGTCAATTTTGCCTCTGGTTCAAGAGGGGCAATTCATGACGACTATAGACCTGAAGGATGCTTACCTTCATGTTCCAATTTACAAGGATCACGTCAAATTTCTAAGGTTCGCCTTCCTGGACCAGCACTTCCAGTTTGTGGCCCTTCTGTTTGGTCTAGCAATGGCCCCAAGAGTCTTTACAAAGGTTCTAGGAGCTCTTCTCGCAGTAGCCAGAGCCAGAGGGATTGCAGTGGCTCCGTTTCTGGATGATATCCTGGTCCAGGCTCCATCCTACAGTCTGGCGGAGGATCATTCGAGAGCTCTCCTCCTTCTACTTCGATCCCACAGGTGAAAGATAAATGAAGGAAGAGTTCATTGGTCCCCAGCAACAGAGAAAAACATAGAGATGCACTCAGCTAGGCTTAGAACTGAAGCTGGAAATATTTCCTTGCTTAGTACCTCCTTATTCCCAGGGTACAAACTCTTTCTGCACACTATGCCTTTCACAAAGGTAAAATTTCCTGTAGCATATCAGTCTGACCCTGCCAAATGACAGTCCAGCACCGAAATACCAGGCAAATCTCCTTTGAACAAGGGAAAACAAACAAACCCCAGACATACGTTTCGGCCTCTATGGACCTCGTCAGTGAGGTGCAGTTGCATCCCTCTAAGGAATGTGTGCAAGGAGACCACGTCTGGTTACCCCTTTTTCTCTTAGGGTGACCTAAGAGCAACAGGGTGGAGTTCCTGGGTACGATACTAGATTCTTCTGTGATGAAGATATTTCTGACGGACCAGAGAAGTTGCAAGTTGACGTCCAACTGTCTCTATGGGCCTTGTCAGTGAGGTACAGTTGCATCCCTCTAAGGCATGTGTGCAAGGAGGCCACGTCTGGTTACCCCTTTTATCTTAGGGTGACCTAAGAGCATTTGCATAAATACAGAAAAAAACATAGAAATGTGCTAACTAGGCTTAGAACTGAAGCTGGAAATATTTCCTTGCTTAGTCCCTCTTTACTCCCAGGGTACAAACTTTTTCTGCACACTATGCCTTTTACAAAGGTAAAATCACCTGTAGCATATCACTCTGGCCCTGCCAAATGACAGTCCAGCACCAAAATACCAGGCAAATCTCCTTTGAACAAGGGAAAACAAACAAACCCCAGACATACGTTTCGGCCTCTATGGACCTCGTCAGTGAGGTGCAGTTGCATCCCTCTAAGGAATGTGTGCAAGGAGACCACGTCTGGTTACCCCTTTTTCTCTTAGGGTGACCTAAGAGCAACAGGGTGGAGTTCCTGGGTACGATACTAGATTCTTCTGTGATGAAGATATTTCTGACGGACCAGAGAAGTTGCAAGTTGACGTCCAACTGTCTAGCCCTGCAGACATCCTCCAGGACATCTGTGGCCAGGTGTATGGAGGTAATCAGGCCCATGGTATCCAGCATAGATGTCATTCCATTCGCCAGGTTCCATCTCAGACCTCTGCAGCTGTGCATGTTGAGACAATGGAACGGCGATCATTCAGATTTGTCCCAACAGATATCTTTGGACAGACCGGTGAAGGAGTCCCTATCTTGGTTGACCCGACTGGGGCAGCTGTCTCAGAGGACATCCTTTCTGAGACCATCCTGGGAGATTGTAACCACGAATACGAGTCTATCAGGATGGGGAGCCATTTGGGGAGCCCGAAAAGCACAAGGCAGATGGACTCAAGAGGAATCGAGTCTACCTATACATATTCTGGAACTTCGAACGATATTCAATGCTCTGAAGGCTTGGCCCCCTCTAGGGTTGTCCCAATTCATCTGATTCCAATCAGACATCACCTTGGTGGCATACATAAACCACCAGGGGGGGCGAGAAGTTCCCTAGCAATGAGGGAAGTATCTCGGATTCTGGAATGGGCAGAGACTTACAATTTTTCGCTCTCAGCAATCCACATTCCGGGTGTGGACAACTGGGAAGGGGATTTTTTGAGCAGACAGACGTTTCATCCAGGGGAATGGTCTCTCCACCCGAGATGTTTGCGGAGATCTACAGCAGATGGGGGACGCCGGAAATAGATCTCATGGCATCCAGACTCATTTACAAGCTACCCAGATACGGGTCGCGATCCAGATGCCTTGGCGGTACCCTGGGACTTCAACCTAATCTACATATTTCCACCGTTGCCTCTGCTACCTCGAGTAGTGGCCCGCATCAAGCAGGAGCAAGCTTCGGCTATTCTGATTGCTCCGTCGTGGCCGCGGAGGACATGGTTTGCGGATCTAGTGGCAATGTCGTCATATCCACCGTGGAAGTTACCTTGTCACAAGGATCTGCTAGTTCAAGGTCCTTTTCTACATCACAATCTAGGTTCTCTGAGGCTGACTGCGTGGAGATTGAATGCCTAGTCTTAGCCAAAAGAGGTTTTTTTGAGAGAGTGATCGACACTCTAATCCAGGCCAGGAAGCCGGTCAATAGACGCATCTACCACAAGGTGTGGAGGACCTACTTGTCCTGGTGTGAGGAACAAGGATATCCCTGGCATAAGGTCAGGGTATCCAGGATTTTGGCCATTCTCCACGATGGGCTGGATAAGGGTCTTGCCGCCAGTTCCCTAAGGTGACAGATTTCGGCGTTCTCTGTACTGTTGCATAAGAAGCTTGCGGAGCTTCCTGACATTCAGCCCTTTGTTCATGCTCTGGTTAGGATCAGGCCTGTCTTCAGGAGTCTGGCTCCTCCTTGGAGCTTAAACTTGGTTCTTAATGTTTTGCAGAGGGCTCCATTTGAGCCTATGCATGCCCTTGACATTAAAGGACCAGTCAACAATATAGGGCACCATTACAAATCAATTCTGCCTAAAAAATAATTATGTTGAGCTGTACCTTTTAATAAACTGCAAGCAGGCTCCATAAACAATTGTTTTAAACTTTTTGCTGCTTTCCCTGTCCTCCATGGTCACGTGGATGTGGTTCACAAATGGAAAATGCATATACGTATATGCATTTTCCTTTCAATACGCATGCGAAACCGGAAGTGATGATGTCACGCTTTACCAGCACATCGGGACCGTGCTTCTTTGGTGGAACAGTGCACATAAAAGCTTGTGCACTGTCCACAGGAGCAGAAGAGCGCCTGCGTGACAGGAAGACAGAGTGTCTTCCTTCCAGTATGTCACTGTAATGCAGGTACGTTTTAGTGCTGCTCTGGGCTGCTCTAGATCTATTACAAGTATGTTAGGGGTAAATTTGTGTTTACTTGTTATGTGCAACTATTATATACAGAGGGTTAGCTATATGTTTGCTATAATATGTGAAGCTATATACAGAGGGTTAGCTATAATATGTGAAGTTGCATTACACAAGGAGCAGCAATAAAAATGCACTTAGATGTGGAATAGAAATAAATAATTTATTCAAGGCAATTCAAATTAATGACTAAATAAAACTAAAATGATAGCAATTAATAATAATGCAAAGTAACTGCAGATCCTTTGTTGAAGAGCAGTAAGGCACTACTGGAAGCTAGCTGCTGTTTGGTGGCTGATGAATATTGGATTTCAGTAGTAGGGCATTACTGCTCTTCAACAAAGGACACTTTCAAGTATTGTCAATTTTGCCTTATTCTCTTTGGTTCCTTTGTTGAAGAGCAGTAATGCATTACTGGGTGCTAGCAGAAATCCAGTTGTGCATTACAGCTCTTCAAAAAAGGACAATTAGAGAATGAGGGAAAACTTGTAAGCATCCTTTGTTGAAGAGCAGTAAGGCACTACTGGGAGAGAGCTGCTGTTTGGTGGCTGATGAAGATTGGATTTTGGTATTAGG
The DNA here is from genome assembly GCF_027579735.1 of Bombina bombina. Classification (NCBI taxonomy): domain Eukaryota; kingdom Metazoa; phylum Chordata; class Amphibia; order Anura; family Bombinatoridae; genus Bombina; species Bombina bombina. The sequence continues at coordinate 1,379,267,083 of NC_069499.1, read as the reverse complement.
GCATTACAGCTCTTCAACAAAGGACACTTTCAAGTATTGTCAATTTTGCCTTATTGTGGCACCAATCCAATTGACATGAAAGGGAACAGCTCCTGCTCTAAATGCTCTTCAGCAGAGCTGCTCCCTTTCATGCTGTGCCTGCTTGTAATTTATAAAGACAATGGTGCACACCCGAGGGAGGGGCCACGTGCACACGCGGAGGTCACGTGCACACTCACATGCACATACAATGGGGAAAAATGCAAATAGGCTAATCTTGGATTGGAAGACAAAACTTGTCACTCATAGTGAGCCCAGCCTCCTCTAGGCGTGGGAGGTGGTCAAGCCTCAGAACAATTGGTAAAACAGACAGCAGAAAAGTACGTTTTCTAATAATTTTACTATCTAAGTTTTTATTTTTAATGCTGATAAACATTATAAACTTAATCATCTATGTGGCTGTATATTTATTTTTGGTTTTGTGTTTTGTGCTATGTTGACTGGTCCTTTAAGGTTCTTTCATGGAAAGTCTTATTAATACTGGCTATTGCATCGGCACGCAGAGTCTCTGAGTTGGCGGCCTTGCAATGTGAGCCTCCCTACTTAGTTTTTCATGCTGATAAGGCTGTTCTTCGCACTGGATTGGGATTCCTTCTCAAGGTGGTGTTGAGTCATAACATCAATCAGGAAATGGTTATTCCTTCCTTGTGTCCTAACCCTTCTTCTTCGAAGGAGAGGTTACTTCATAATCTAGATGTGGTTCGGGCTTTGAAGTTTTATCTTCAGGCCACGAAGGAGTTCAGATAGACTTCGTCTTTATTTGCTGTGTATTCAGGAAAGTGCAGGGGGCAGAGGGCCTCTGCCACTTCTTTATCTTTTTGGTTGAGGAGTTTGATCCGTCTGGCATATGAGACAGCGGGACATAAGCCTCCTCAGAGGATAATGGCTCACTAGACTAGAGCTGTGGCCTCTTCTTGGGCATTTAAGAATGAGGCTTCTATTCAGCAGATTTGTAAGGCGGCAACCTGGTCTTCCTTACATACCGTACATTTGCAAAATTTTACAAATTTGACTTCTTTGCTTCGGCTTTTGGGAGAAAGGTTCTGCAGGCTGTTGTGTCCTCAGTATAGGGTCCGCCTCCTTTACCCTCCCGTTTTCTTCATTCAGTGTCCTCTAGAGCTTGGGTATTTGTTCCCACAAGTGATGAATGAAGCAGTGGACTCTCCTCCCCTTTAGATGGAAAACATAAATTATGCTTACCTGATAATTTCATTTCCATCGTGGGGAGGAGAGTCCACTGCACCTGCCCATTTTCTGGTGGGCGGACCTAAATTTATTTTTGTTCTTCTGGCACCATTTATACCCTTATATTTCTCCTACTGTTCCTTGTTCCCTTGGCAGAATGACTGGGGGATGAGGGAAGTGGGGGAGGTATTTAATCCTTTGGCTGGGGTGTCTTTGCCTCCTCCTGGTGGCCAGGTTCTTATTTCCCACAAGTGATGAATGAAGCAGTGGACTCTCCTCCCCACGATGGAAATTAAATTATCAGGTAAATTATCAGGTAAGCATAATTTATGTTTTTGGGTCCTCCAAGTGGATCGTATGTTAAGAGACATATGTTAGACACATACAGGATTTGCTCTCCTGACTTCATACCTGATACTTGCTATCGTCTCTATATTGGAGTATAATTTTGTTGAGACGGCACTGCCACATATGTTTGTTTGTTGGAGGCTTCTCTTTTTTCATTGTCCAATATAGTGATACCCATGAGTAAAGGGAGGAACATGAAATGTAGTTAGTGTTTAATGTGGTTGTAAGAAAATTATTTTGCATTAATTTTGTTCACAGCGAATACATTTTGGAATTCTGATGGATATTTTGAATTTGAAATCATTTAGCTGTAAAAATTAAGCAAAAATATACTTATGGTGTTTGATTCACTAGAGCAGTGTTTCTCAACGGCGGTCTTCAAGTACCCCAACAGGCCAGGTTTTTATTATAGCTGAACTAGAGTGCAGGTGAAATAATCAGCTGATCAGTAACCATGGTTACTAACCCGCTCTCACCCATGAGCTGATTATTTCACCTGTGCTCTAGTTCAGCTATAATGAAAACCTGGCCTGTTAGGGGTACTTCAGGACCGCAGTTGAGAAACACTGCACTAGAGTTAATACTTTACCTGGCTGATTTATTGCAGACCTCCCTCAACCTTCCAGGCTTGGCATCAACTGTATATCACCATTATAAGTACTATTACAAATATATTGATTTTGAATTTTTCTAATTCAAATTTTAAATTCAAAGATAGCATTAGAAATACTATTTAAACGAATGTTAGAATGTTGTACAAACATTCGAAATTTGAAACAAACAAATGTGTTACAATTTGTTTCATTTTTTTGAATGTTTTCGCCCACCTCTAATCACCATCTCTAATTTATATACAAAACACGGAAGGGGACTGCACTCTCAGACTTGACCGGGTACACATCCCATGACCCTGCAACATGCTCAGCCCTGGGTGCTCAAAATCACTCTCAGGAAGCTGTGCTGTCTCAAAATAAATGAATACAACACACAGAGAAAGCCCAGCACTAATTCATTAAAATCATGGGGGGAGATAAAAAACTGAAATTAAAATCCTCCATGTCTCAAAATTAAATCAATGTAAATATTTGCATAGGAAATTAGCACATCTAGGCAAGTATCCCCGCTTGCTTTTCCCCAGAAATAACTCATATACAATGTTACCAATGCACAAGAGAATTCTGGGGTAGTTATGCAAATTAGATATGCAAATTCTCAGTTTTTTTGCTTCAAAATAATACTGTTTTAACACATCCTTTTAACAGGATTATTACAGCAAACCAGAAATCACTCACTAGACAGCCTGTTTCGTTCTTTTTGGAACTCATCAGTAAGAGATAGATTTCTGGTTGCTGCATTGGTAAAGCTTTTTTCAAGGTTAAACCAAAATTCATTAAAATTATGGGGGGAGATAAACTGAAATTAAAATCCTCCATGTCTCAAAATTAAATCAATGTAAATATTTGCATAGGAAATTAGCACATCTAGGCAAGTATCCCCGCTTGCTTTTCCCCAGAAATAACTCATATACAATGTTACCAATGCATAAGAGAATTCTGGGTAAGTTATGCAAATTAGATATGCAAATTCTCAGTTTTTTTGCTTCAAAATAATACTGTTTTAACACAGCTATCCTTTTAACAGGAAAAGCAAGCGGGGATACTTGCCTAGATGTGCTAATTTCCTATGCAAATATTTACATTGATTTAATTTTGAGACATGGAGGATTTTAATTTCAGTTTTTTATCTCCCCCCATAATTTGAATGAATTTTGATTTAACCTTGAAAAAAGCTTTACCAACGCAGCAACCAGAAATCTATCTCCTACTGATGAGTTCCAAAACGAACGAAACAGGCTGTCTAGGAGTGATTTCTGGTTTGCTGTAATAATCCTGTTAAAAGGATAGCTGTGTTAAAACAGTATTATTTTGAAGCAAAAAACCTGAGAATTTGCATATCTAATTTGCATAACTTACCCAGAATTCTCTTGTGCATTGGTAACATTGTATATGAGTTATTTCTGGGGAAAAGCAAGTGGGGATACTTGCCTAGGTGTGCTAATTTCCTATGTAAATATTTACATTGATTTATATATACACACACATACATATACAAATTTAGACATATATATGTAGGTATCTCTGTGGGGGTTTTTTTCTAACACTTGAGACCTCATATCTTTGAGCCCTTATAACGTTTTTGTGCAATATTTTTAAATAATTTTTTTGATAGTGTTATTATGAGTGTAACTGTACTTTGTAATTTATTTTTGATGTATTTTGTCACACTTTTTTGTTTTGTGAAACAGTTAACCAGAGCTCTGGTGATGATGTGGTAATTATTCTAGCGTAACCGTGATTACGCTCAGTTGTTCGCATTTACTTTCAACTTGTTATGCGAGTGGTAAACATGATGTGCGCAAAAAGCCACGATAAACCCCTTTTTGCTTACACGTAACTGTTAACACGCCACTCGTAATCTGGGTACTTAGTGATTAATGTCCCTTTAAGAAAAGCAATGCTGCTTACCTGGGTAATGAATACATATATGTGCCTTAGGGTAATGTGAGTTTACTAGAATTCAAATGACTGATTTGTCATGCAGAACACTTATACATGCTGTTTTAAATGCATGGTACTTAGCTTTCCATCTGTTTCTTGCACTTGAATACAGGCTTTGTTACAGCAGATTTAAAGGGATTTTAGAGACAGCAAGATATTCTACAGTGAGGCAATGTCTCAATTGAACTATCTTAATCATAAAACTACAGCTGATCTATGCCAGCTGGAGACTTCTTGCCAGAACTGCAATGCGTGAAGGATGGTGCAGCAAGTGGTGTGAGCTGTACAGTGATATATTCCTGTCTTTGTGTTAGAGATGGTGCATTACTTCTGTAAATATCCCTTTACCACCAGACAGTATATTACCCAGTTTGTCAGCGCCTCCCACATCTCACTCCGGGCTTCCAGTTACAAAGGAATCACTGACACAGCCATCCTAATAGGGCACTTGCTCACAAATACCAGTGAGCCTCTCGCTCAGTTTATACATCAGTACCCTCTTTTACATTTAGTGTCTCACACTCTATACACTATATCAGTATACATGAAGTATAATAGGTTATACCACTGGTTTTCAAACCTGGCTTCCCTAACAGAACAGGTTTTCAGGATTACCTTGGGTGTGAGCAGGTAAAATAACTATTGTTTACTAATCAGCTGATTATTTCACCTGTGCTCTAGTTCAGATATCCTCAAAATATGGTCTGTTAGGCGGGCCCGTTATCTGCCCCATTTACTTATCTTTAGAATATACCTGAATCAAAAGCATGTTAAGATGTTGGGGCTTTATCGCCACTCCCCCTCGCCCTTTAACAGCTTGGGAATCTACTGTCTAAACACTACTCTCTCATAAAGAGAGCTGAGCCCACTTCTAAGGCATCCCCCTACTTAAGTAGGAAGAACTATTCAACTCTTCTTTCCCACCACAGTCCTGGAATAGAACTATTACACTGACTGCAAAGTCTATCCGCTGCATGACCCAGTTCAAAACTTATACCACGCTCCTCACACATTGGTATTGTGTGCCTCATAGATTAGCTAAATTAAACGACAATCTCTCACCTATGTGTTAGAGAGGACATGGACGAATAGGTGATTCTCTACACATCTGGTGGAATTGCCCTAAACTTTTGACATTATGGAACCTGAGCTTCTTAACCCTATCCAGGGCCTTGCTTTACTACACATTGTGATACACTCTTTACCTCAACACCAAAGTTATTTGAGTATATACATTTTTACTGCAGTTAAAGTGATGGTAAATCCTAGCGATTGTGAAATGCTGGGATTTACCAGTGGAACAAATAAAGGGGACTTTCAGTCATGTAGTATAAAATACTTCATGTTGAAAGTTCCTTTATTTGTTTGAAGCGTTTGCCGGACTGAGCTCCTCAGGCAGCCCATGGCAGAACACATTTTTTTGTTGTGGGATGACGTTTCCACCTCTTAGCCAATAGCAATGCAGGCCAGCTGGCGCCATGCCGCACATATATATAAGCTACTGTTTTCAATGTACATTCAAATTAATTGTTGGATATTGCATAATGTCTTGTTTATGTAGCATATGTTTTAATAAAACTTTGGGAAAAAACTGTTCTAAAACCTTTAATGTGACTGCTTAGATTAATAAAGAAATGAAAAGTGTGCACTGAAAAAAATAATATGGTCTGTTAGGGAGGCCTGAGGACAGGTTTGAAAACCAGTGGGTTATACTGAATATAAATCAAGGTACTGTTATACTCATATATACGTGTGAGTGTGTGTATATATATATATATATATATATATATATAGTATATACACAGAAGTACATTATCTCAAATGCATCAATTTACCTTTTGTCAATATACACTATATATATATGTGCAGTATATATATATATATATATATATATATATATATATTGTATACATGTGTATTTATATATGTATATACATTCATATATACATGTATAAATACATATATACGCATTCAAGGAAAAAAACATTTTTTTTTTCAAGAGAGAAAAATGGGGAGGGTATATTACTCCTCTTAAAGAAAGGGAAAACAGCACAATGAATGAATGCATTAATAAAGCATAAACAGTTACAAGAGGGTGGTACCACCTAGCGACACCATATTATGCAACATGCACTATAAAAATAGCAGTGTCGGAAAACTAAACTTCATAACTGAGCAAGCTTCTGCCATAAGATAGTCCCTCATAGGAAAAAGGCAACTATGTTGTTTCCCTTTTAGTGTTGTTAAAACAGAAAATAGATACAAACTTCCTGTTGCCAAGTCAGGATATAGGATATTGCTGCCAGCTTGCTACAAAGAAATGACTTGTGGTAATAATGTATCCATTGTAAGGAGTGATATAACACAGTCATTAGCTATTCTGTGTGTACGCTCACAGGTTTCAGACAAATTTACATGAGCGCGGTAACAACCGCACTTTAGGTCCTAGATGTCTTGTCCTGTTGAATGAGGCTTATTGATTACAAATAAAATCCCACCTGTATGAATGACCAATGTCTGTGCTTTCCTCTTTCGCAAACAACCGCTGCCACTTCACTGACCTCTCACCACCAGGATCTCACTCCTCATTTGGTTATGGGTATCTGTGGAATCAAAGGTGGGTCTGCCCCTTCTGATATCACCTGGAGCATTTTCTATCACCTCATTAAAATTGTCAATGTTAATACTCATTTCAGCGGCACTATCGATTGTGATGTGGCATTTGTTTGGTTGGAAGTTTAGCGTGATCACCTGAGTACGCAACATGCTGTAACAATTGAAAATGAGTGGTGAGATTATCTACATTTGCCATATGTGGTATGTGCTAAGTGAAGAGATAGACATTGCAATGTATAATATGAATAACTGCATTCTGGTTTAGCACACTTGGTTAAAGGAGGTAGGGTTAGCGCATAAGTAATCAGTGTTCATTTAAAAAAAAAAAAATATGCTTCATTAAAGACTATGCGGAGAAATTAATGTGATTGTGATAGCCGGAGTCCTAAAGTAAGGGCATATCGAGTTTCACTCTACCGCAAATTTTTACGTTCAATTTGTAATACGCACACTAACCCACCCACATTTAAAATGTAGTGCTCGAGCAGAAGTGCTAAATACCACTCCACTTGTAATCTAGATCTATGTCTGGAACATATGGGTTTTGCCCTAAAGTTGGCGGGTGTGGGGTGTTAGAAAAAAAAACGGATCTGAAAAGTGCCTTTACATTGCGGTCTATGGGAATTGTGTGTTCCTAGTATATATATATATATATATATATATATATATATATATATATATATATATATATATATATATATATATATATATATATACTTAGACAATTTCCACCAAGCTGTTTTTCTTTTTTAAGCTGCATTATTAAATTTTGGATTTTAAAAAGATTTGTGCTGGCTTCCTCTCACTAGTTTGTATATGCTTCTATACATATATATTTATGTGTATATACACATATTAGCACATAACTATATATGTATATAATCATATAGATGCTAGATACTAGGGGTGAGATTACATAGTCCGGTATTGCTATCACATATACGGCGCTGCATATAAATGCAGCGCATATTTTTCACCCATCGCCCGCTATTTTTACTCCCATAAACTAACATAAAACTGAGTTGCAAATCGGTATCCCATATTCAGCGCAAGGACTTAGAAAGTGAAAATGGAGAAATCTAACTCCATTTTCACCTCGCCACACATAGGCAGGTGCAGCAAGCCTTGCACTGAGTATGTAAGCACCGTAACTGTCTAAAAGTATTAACAAACACCTAAAGCATGCGCAATATCTATCTGCCTGTCAACTGCCACCCCCCACCGCAATAACTAATAAAACTATTAACCCCAACCCCCACATGGCAATCTACCTAATAAATTTATTTACCTCTAATCTGCCATCCCCTAACAACGCAAATATACCTAATTAACATATTAACACCTAAACCGCCAACCCCCCACATCGCAATAAACCAAATTAATCTATTAACACCGAAACTGCCAACCCTCCACAATGCAATATACCTAATAAAACTATTAACTCCTAATCCGCCATACCCCACATCGCAATAAACGAAATTAATCTATTAACTCCTAAACCACCAACCCCCCACAACGCAAATAACTAATTTATTTGCTAAGCCCCCTAACCTAACACACCCTAAATTAACCCCAATTACATCAAATAAAAAAAATACTAATTTACAATTAAAATAAAATACCTAACATTACTTAAAGGGACAGTCTAGACCAAAATAAACTTTCATGATTCAGATAGAGCATGTCATTTTAAACAATTTTCCAAATTACTTTTATCACCAATTTTGCTTTGTTCTCTTGATATTCTTAGTTGAAAGCTTAACCTAGGAGGTTCATATGCTAATTTCTTAGACCTTGAAGCCCACCTCTTTCAGATTGCATTTTAACAGTTTTTCACCACTAGAGGGTTTTAGTTCATGTATTTCATATAGATAACACTGTGCTCGTGCACGAGAAGTTATCTTGGAGCAGGCACTGATTGGCTAGACTGCAAGTCTGTCAAAAGAACTGAAAAAAGGGGCAGTTTGCAGAGGCTTAGATACAAGATAATCACAGAGGTTAAAAGTGTATTAATATAACTGTGTTAGTTATGCAAAACTGAGAAATGGGTAATAAAGGGATTATCTATCTTTTAAAACAAAAACAATTCTGGTGTAGACTGTCCCTTTAAAAAAACCTAAGATTAAATTAATCTAAAATTACAAAAAATAAGAGTCTAACATTACAGAAAATAATAAACAAAATTATAAAATATTAAACCTAATCCCTAGGAAAATAAAAAGCCCCCCAAAATAAAAACACCCCCTAATCTAAACTAAACTACCAATAGCCCTTAAAAGGGCCTTTTGTAGGGCATTGCCCTAAGTTAAACAGCTCTTTTACATTTAAAAAAAAACTAAGTCCCCCTTAACAGTAAAAACCTGCCACCCACCAAACCCCCCAAAATAAAAAAAACCTAACACTAAAAAAACAACTAAACTACCAATTGCCCCTAAGGGGGCATTTGTATGGGCATTGACCTTAAAAGGATATTCAGCTCTTTTACTGCCCTTTAAAGGACATTCAGCTATTGTACTGCCCATTAAAAGCCCTAATCTAAAAAACACAACCTAAATCTAACCCTCAAATAGGTACTCACCGTTACTGAAGTCTGGTGGAGATCTTCTTCCAGGCAGCAGTGAAATCTTCTTGGAGGCGGTGACATCTTCTTCCAGCGTGGCGACCTCTTCTATCTTTATTCAGGACAAAGCCGGCATGGAGCGGAGGTGACCGCGGGAACAGGACCGGCGACCACGGCTATCCAGCGTGGAGATTCTCTTCGTACGATCACCACCACACACTGAGGATTGAATGCAAGGTACCCGTTTAAATATGGGGGGGTACCTTGAAATCCTATTGGCTGATTTGAATTAGCCAATAGGATGAGAGCTACAGAAATCCTATTTTCTGATTTGAATTTTTCAGCCAATAGGAATGTAAGGTACCCCATATTTAAACAGATTTTAGATTAGGGCTTTTAATGGGCAGTAAAATAGCTGAATGCTCTCTTAAGGGCAGTAAAAGAACTGAATGCCCTTTTAAGGGCAATGCCCATACAAATGCCCCTTTAGGGGCAACGGTTAGTTTAGGTCTTTTTAGTGTTAGTTTTTTTTTATTTGGGGGGGTTTGGTGGGTGGGGGGGTTTACTGTTAGTGGGGACATAGTTTTTTTTCAAATGTAAAAGGGCTGTTTAACATAGGGCAATGCCCTACAAAAGGCCCTTTTAAGGGCTATTGGTAGTTTACATTAGGGGGTGTTTTTATTTTGGGTGGGCTTTTTTATTTTCATAGGGATTAGGTTTAATTTTTTTATTTTTGATAATTTGGTTTATTATTTTCTGTAATGTTAGACTTTTTTATTTTTTGTAATTTTAAATTAATTTAATTTTAGTTTTTTTTTTAAGTAACGTTAGGTCTTTAAATTTTAATTGTAAATTAGTATTTTTTATTTGATGTAATTCGGGTTAATTTAGAGGGTGTTAGGTTAGGGGACTTAGTAATTAAATTAGTTATTTGCATTGTCGGGGGTTGGCGGTTTAGGAGTTAATAGATTAATTTGGTTTATTGTGATGTGTTTTTTTTGGCAGTTTAGGGGTTAATAGATTAATTTGGTTTATTGCGATGTGGGGGGTTGGTGGTTTGGGTTTAATAGGTTAATTAGTTATTTTGCGATGTGGGTGAATGGCGGTTTAGGGGTTAATACTTTTATTAGGTAGATTGCGATGTGGGTGAATGGCGGATTGGGGGTTAATAGTTTAATTAGACATTGCGCTGTGGGGGGTTGGTGGTTTAGGGGTTAATACTTTTATTATTAACTTTTATTATTAGTTGCAATGTGGGGGGATTGCGGATAGGGGTTTTGATGTGTCGGGTTTATTTTTGGGAGGCGGGTTAGAATTTTAAGGACAATTTAACTTTTTTTTTTCTTAGGCGTCAGCAGTTTCTAAACTGAGGTAAGTGACTGGTTTATGAACTGCCGGCGGGGTTTATCTGATTCCCCGATGTGCAAGGCGAAATTACGGGCGATCCGCGTTTCAGCAGTTGCCCTGAAGCCTGCACCGTATATGTAATCTCGCCCCAGACAAACTTTACTTGCAGCACAGTCCTCAGCCCCACTTTGTTTAGTTTGACATAATTGGTTTTATTGTTCTATACAATAAATTGTTCAGAATAGAAAGCAACATGAAAAATTACAAACAATTATTTTTGTTTTACAATTAACATTTTATCTTTTTATTAAAGGCATATGAAACCCAATTTTTTTCTTTCATGATTCAGATAGAGAATGCAATTTTAAGCAACATTCTAATTTACTTCTTTTATAATTTTTTTCTACATTCTCTTTGTATCTTTATTTGAAAATCATGAATGTAAGCTTAAGAGCCACCAATCAGCAAATGCTACCAAGGGTGCTGAACCAAAAATGGGTCCGCTCCTAAGTTTACATTCCTGCTTTTCAACTAAAGATACCAAGTGAACAAAGAAAAATTGATAATAGGAGTAAATTAGAAAGTTGCTTAAAATTGCATGCTCTGCCTGAATCATGAAAGAAAAAAAATTGGGTTTCATATCGCTTTAAAGGGACATGAAACACAAACATTTTCTTTTATGATTCAGATAGAGCACACATTTTTAAAGAACTTTCCAATTTACTCTGATCAATCTTCATGTCATTCTCTTTTTATCCTTTATTGAAGGAGCAGCAATGCACTACAGGAAGCTAGCCAAAGTTGAACACATTAGTAAGCCAATGAAAAGAGGTATAAATATGCAACCACCAATCAGCAGTTAGCCCCTGAACCTATCTAGTTATTTTGTTCAACAATGTATTCCAAGAGAACTAAGCAATAATAATAATCTCGCCCCAGATTTCTCTCGGTATTCTGAATGCGTCAGAAATAGCACGTTTATCACAAGTTAAAAGTAAACACTCTCTTGAGCCCAATTACATTCAGTGCATGTCAGGTTAGCGAGATATATATTGTACCAAAGTACCATCAGATATATGTAGAAATATTTATTTATGAATAAAAAGAACATATTCTTCTATGTGAAGAACATTGGAATGGGAAATATTCATGTTGGGTTAGCACACTTGAGAATATGCTCACGTTTAGCGTGTTAGGCATTTCCCCCACTTATTTTGCTCCATTGACTTCTACAGAGGAATAGGTTAGCACGCAATGTTCTAAGTTTGACTTTTTGTGTGCATCAGGTAAGCGCGCAAGTGATAACTTTTTACTTTCAACTTGTAATACGCGCACTACAATTATAAAATAATCACAGGGTGTATGTGTACTATCAAAATCTAATGTGACATATACATAGGAGAAGGGAAATCAATGTCATTTAAACATAACTTTTGTGTTTTTTAATATTTTTATAGTGTCTAGTATTTTTTAGTACTATTATTAAGTTATGTTTTAATGACATAGATCCCCCTTCTCCTATGTATATGTCACATTAAATTTTGATAGTACAGATACCGCTGTGATTATTTTATAAGTGTGCTACTTTATGCCTCTTTCCTATCTCTTTCTCTCTTAGGAATGAACCATTTACCAGCATAAGCACTGCCCTTTTGTACCGATTTGTGGCATTAGAGAATTAATATTGTGGGGTTTTGGTCACCTATCTCTCCTGGATTTGTTCCAGGAATCTCCTCTCTTTAGCGATAAATAGGGCTCCCTAATGGGTTGTGGTCTCAAAGAACAAAACAAGCTATTTCATATTCATTATCAAACTTAAAGAAACCATTTCTTATACATTTTATACAGCTGGTATAACTAATTATTAGAAACACATTTAGGGAAACACAATTTTACACTGTCACTCTAACAATGTGATTTCCTATATACAGTAAGTAACAACATACAGAAGATGGGCTGTGACTTAAAATGCATCTTCACATTGCTGTAATATATCTCTACTTCTTACTTTAACAGTAGCAACAAGCAGAAAGTCCTTGAGAAAAATTCATCTACTTGGTGGTATGTGGTCAGAGAGCCATCAAGCATCTTAGAAATCCCAGTGCCTAAAAAGTGCCCTGTACTTCCAGGGAGTTGTATATAGATTAGAAATGGAGTGCATTTCACAGCCCCACACTGAGTATCACACACAATCTGGTATTACAAGTCAATGGTAAAAAAAGTTTTACCAGAGATTGTGTGGTTGGCATTTTTGTAGCACGTTCTATACTTTCAATGGATATTGCAGGGCACGCTAACATCATATGCCTGGAGACCGGAAGTAAAATGTTAGGACTAGAATAAAAGTATTTAAAAATGCATGTATTATATGTAAAAGTATTTCACGCACATATATACATATTAAATGTAATATATATTATTTGTATTAACAAAAATGTTTAAACAGCGATTTAAAGGGACATGGTATATGACTAGGTATTGGACTGAAAAACGCTCAAAGGTGTGTGTATATGTGTGTGTATATATATATACTGTATATATATATATGTGTGTGTGTGTGTATATATATATATATATATATATATATGTGTGTATATATATATATATATATATATATACATATATATATGTGTGTATGTATATATATAAATATATATATTTATATAGAGATAGATACAGTTATAGATAGATATACACTATTTATAACACACATTTATATCACTGTTAAAACTTTTATTAAAATATAAATATACACATTCATTGAAATTAAAATTTAAATATTTTAGTTTGACTTTGTGGTATATATATTGCTCATAAGCTATACTTTGGAAGGGGTGCTGTTTAAATGAGGGGGTCCCTGCCACAGACTTTGCCCTGGAGCCCAGTGAGTTCTAGTTAAGCCTCTGTCACCAGCACATATATATATTTTTTTTTATTGGCTTTAAAAAAAAAATTGTAATTTTTTTCCCCCAGCATTTTTTTTTCTCACAGCTACATGTTGTGCAATGTAGAGGCACAAGCAGGTCTGCCCACCATTACACAACATGCTGCGCCACCTACTGGATGCAAGTGGTTAAGATCATTGCATTGTCCATTAAATGCTTATTTGAGGCAGTCCTATTTGGGCTGAACCAATCCAGCGAGAGGCATTAGTAAGTGGAACAAAGGGTTGGGGCTGGATGTTAAATCATATAAAACAAAACAAAAACGCAAAAAAACAACTTTCATATATTTTGTTGCTGTCCTGTGAACCTGCTAGCTTTGCTAAAGTGAAAAAGAGAGTTCTGTTCTTCCCCTCTAAGTGCAGTGGAATGTGCCACTGTCACTTCCTGAATCCTTACAGAGCAGGAAAAGAGGCACAGAGAGCAGTGTTTCATCCACATCTTATTAAAGTAAGATTTTACTGAAAGGGATTCTGTTAGTGAAAATGATAATTTAATGAATGTGGTTTAATGTTTTTTTACTCTTTTACAGCAGGGTTGTTTTTGTATTTTGTTTACTCAAACTTTACACCCACTAACTTAGCAGCTTGCCTCTGTACTTCACACTAAATTATAGACTAATTTTCTGAACTCTCTGTAGCTCTGCTGTTTTATTACTTTAAAATGCAGTGCCCCCCCCCTTGCGTGTGTGTCCCTCTCTCTCTCTATCTATCCATCTCTCTCCTTATGTGTTGTTCTCCCCCATGGTCTCTTTCTCTCTCTGTCTCTCTTCCTCCCCCTCTGACTCTCATCCCTTATGTAATGAAAGAATCTATAAGCATAATTTGCAGCATTAAAGTAAAAAGTATGTTTTAAACATATTTGAATGGGCATGGATTTCTAGATCTCATAATCAGAGCAAGCATTGTGTTATCTGGCAAGAGTTTCTGTTACAATCCTTTTAGACTAAAATCAGATGTTTACTAAGTTGACCAGTTTTCCAAGACACCATTTAAAGGGACATGAAAACCATATGAAACCCATATGCAGATTTAAATAACTTTCCAATTTACATCTAATATCTAATTTTCTTTATTCTTTTGATGTCCTTTGTTGGAAATCATATCTAAATATGCTCAGTAGCTGCTGATTGGTGGCTGCACATAGATACCTCATGTGATTGGCTCACCCATGTGCATTGCTATTTCTTCAACAAAGGATATCTAAAGAATGAAGGCGTATCCTAGCCACTGCCTCACCATCCTCTGACGCCACTGCACGTCACTGGTATATATATATATATATATATATATATATATATACACACACACTATGTGCAGGGTATGCATCAGTATGTTACAGGATGTGTGTGTTATACTAATATTGTAATATTAATATGCAGATGTCTTCATATAAAATAGCAAACTGAACTTGTTGCCATAGCCTGATGACGGGGCTTACACAAGTCTATTTTCATGTTCACATTGCAGTAGGGAAGCTTGACACCTACATTGAGTTACTGCTATGAGATCTGGGAAAGCTGGATCCACATGAGGTACAAGCCAGAAGCTATTCATGTTAATCACTGCTATGCCACAATCCACAGGAGATGCAGCCCTGCCTGCTTTCTTGCATTCTCCTGTGTGGCATTGCAGGGCTTAACATAAGCTGTGTTTGTGCCTTAGAGGCAGGAAGTGTGAATCCTACATTCAAGCTTTCCTAACCAAAGCAAAGTGCAGACTGCTCTTTATCAAATTGGCAACATAGGAAGCGTAGCTACATTAATTGTGCTTTGCAATTTGTTGTTGTAAATGACATTGCAATAATAAAACCTGCACATGCCGACTACATATTATCTAAAGCAGGGGTGTCCATCCTTTTTATATGAGTGGCCACACTGGAATTATTGAACATTGGCAGACAGTAGCCGACCTACTCAACAGAGGGCCCTGGTGCACAATTTTCTTTGCCCCCCCCCCGGTAACTCAGTAGTAAGCAATAGTAATAATATACATTGGTATGATGATTTTGAGTATAGATGTACACTGCACAGTATAGATAAGATGGACCTGCAACCTGCACTAATAAAAGACTCTCTTTCATTGGGATTGTACACATTCTGCACACCCCTATGTATAGATTGGTTGCTATGGGCTACCCCAGCACTTGGGCCCTGGTGCCACTGCACCTGCTGCACCAAAGGTAGTTCCACCCTTGCTGGCAGAACTGGCCTACACAAAACAAATGCACATCTCTACTAGTTTCCTTTAATAATAAAAATGCTTACCAGCTCTGCCAGTGTTCAATAATTCTAGTGTGGCCTCTCATAGAAAAAGGATAGACATCCCTGATATACTGTAGATAATGTGCAGGGCTCTTTGAAGAAGAGGACCGGGTTAGCGCAGCTCTCCAGCCAACTTTTAAACATTTACATTTGTTTAAATGAAAACAAATGTAAATGTTTAACAAATATTCAGTATTTGTTTCATTTTAAACTAAACAAATAGCGAATAGTGCAGCAAACTAATATTTGAGAAAATGAATTTCCCTGATATTTGTTATAAAAGATTTGTATAAAAAAACCAAAAATGTGTGGCTGCACAAGTCTAGGAACTAGCATATTGTAAATGTTTCCCTTTAATGTGACCCTCTTAGTGATGCATTAACACCTTCAGTGTCAGGGGTTTTAAAATTATTTTCTACTGCTGGATGCCAGGCAGATTTTAATAATTTTGTTATAATTCATATGGACTTTATTCTAGAGCGTAGATGTACAGAGGAAAAACCCTGTTTCTTTCTTATGACACGGTGAGTCCACGGATCATCATAATTACTATTGGGAATATCACTCCTGGCCTGCAGGAGGAGGCAAAGAGCACCACAGTCAAAGCTGTTAAATACCACTGACCTTACCCACACTCTCCAGTCATTCTCTTTGCTTGTAGTGCATGGAGGGGGTAAAGTTAGGTTTCTGATTCTTCAATCAAGAGTTTTTTATTTTTTAAACAGAGCAAGTTTGTTTTGTTTTTTCCTTAGGGGTTTAGCTGTATTCCACGTCAGTCTCTTCAGTAGAGCTGTGGTGGCTTTTAAGCTTTTGGGAACTTGGGGGGTATTATCCCTTCTGCGCCTCCCAGGATGTGATGCTGCGCTTTTTGGTTAAAGACTATGTTGGTTTATTTAGTCTTTTTTCTTTTGCCTACAGGTCCATGATAGGAAGGAATCTGGTGAGCTGCCTTGCTGCCTGGCAGTCTGGAGGTAAGTGCTATTTTTATTTTTTCTGCTGTGTGCAGAGGAAAAACTTTAGCACTTATGGGGTTAATTCTGCTTGTGTGCAGGTATTTATTTCTGGCAGTTTTCTCCAACATTGGTGTGTCCGGTCCACGGCGTCATCCTTACTTGTGGGATATCTCTTCCCCAACAGGAAATGGCAAAGAGTTCCAGCAAAGCTGGCCATATAGTCCCTCCTAGGCTCCGCCCACCCCAGTCATTCTCTTTGCCGTTGCACAGGCAACATCTCCACGGAGATGGTTAAGAGTTTTTTGGTGTTTAAATGTAGTTTTTATTCTTCTATCAAGTGTTTGTTATTTTAAAATAGTGCTGGTATGTACTATTTACTCTGAAACAGAAAAGGATGAAGATTTCTGTTTGTGAGAGGAAGATGGTTTTAGCAGACAGTAACTAAAATCGATTGCTGTTTCCACATAGGACTGTTGAGATGAAGTAACTTCAGTTGGGGGAAACAGTTAGCAGACTTTTCTGCTTAAGGTATGACTAGCCATATTTCTAACAAGACCATGTAATGCTGGAAGGCTGTCATTTCCCCTCATGGGGACCGGTAAGCCATTTTCTTAGTCAAACAAACAGAATAAAGGGCTTAATATGGGCTAAAAAACTGGTAGACATTTTTATGGGCTAAATCGATTGCTTTATTTGGGCATTTTATTCATATTTATGCTGACAATTCGCATTTATAAACTTGGGGAACGTTTATTAAATGGCAGGCACTATGTTAGACACCTTTTCCAGTCAGGGGGCCTTCCTAGTTGTAGACTGAGCCTCATTTTCGCGCCATTACTGCGCAGTTGTTTTTTGAGAGCAGGGCATGCAGATGCATGTGTGAGGATCTGAAATTTGCTGCAATACTCTTAATGCTTTAAGACACTGTGGTGAAATTTTGGTAATTTTTGAACAATTCCTTCATACTTTTTCACATATTCAGTAATAAAGTGTTTTCTGTTTAAAATTTAAAGAGACAGTAACGGTTTTGTTTTAAAACATTTTTTGTGCTTTGTTGACAAGTTTAAGCCTGTTTAACATGTCTGTGCCTTCGGATAAGCTATGTTCTATATGTATGAAAGCCAATGTGTCTCCCCATTTAAATGTATGTGATAATTGTGCCATAGCGTCCAAACAAAGTAAGGACAGTACTGCCACAGATAATGAAATTGCCCAAGATGATTCCTCAGATGAGGGGAGTAAACATGATACTACATCATCTCCTACTGTGTCTACACCAGTTTTGCCCACACAGGAGGCCCCTAGTACATCTAGTGCGCCAATGCTTATTACCATGCAACAATTAACGGCTGTAATGGATAACTCCATAGCAAATATTTTATCCAAAATGCCTACTTATCAGAGAAAGCGCGATTGCTCTGTTTTAAACACTGAAGAGCAGGAGGGCGCTGATGATAATTGTTCTGTCATACCCTCACACCAATCTGAAGGGGCCATGAGGGAGGTTTTGTCAGATGGAGAAATTTCAGATTCAGGAAAAATTTCTCAACAAGCTGAACCTGATGTTGTGACATTTAAATTTAAATTAGAACATCTCCGCGCACTGCTTAAGGAGGTGTTATCTACTCTGGATGATTGTGACAACTTGGTCATTCCAGAGGTTCCGGTGCACCCCGACGCTTTTCCTATACCCAAGCGGGTGGCAGACATAGTAAATAAGGAGTGGGAAAAGCCTGGCATACCTTTTGTTCCCCCCCCCTATATTTAAGAAATTATTTCCTATGGTCGACCCCAGAAAGGACTTATGGCAGACAGTCCCTAAGGTCGAGGGGGCAGTTTCTACTCTAAACAAACGCACTACTATTCCTATCGAAGATAGTTGTGCTTTCAAAGATCCTATGGATAAAAAATTGGAGGGTTTGCTTAAAAAGATTTTTGTACAGCAAGGTTACCTTCTACAACCCATTTCGTGCATTGTTCCTGTCACTACAGCAGCGTGGTTCTGGTTCGAGGAACTAGAAAACTCGCTTAGTAGAGAGACTCCATATCAGGAGGTTATGGACAGAGTTCACGCACTTAAGTTGGCTAACTCTTTTATTTTAGATGCCGCTTTGCAATTAGCTAGATTAGCGGCAAAAAATTCAGGGTTTGCTATCGTGGCGCGCAGAGCGCTTTGGCTAAAGTCTTGGTCAGCGGATGTGTCATCCAAGACAAAATTGCTTAACATCCCTTTCAAAGGTAAAACTCTATTTGGACCAGAATTGAAAGAGATTATTTCAGACATCACTGGGGGAAAGGGCCACGCCCTTCCACAAGATAGGCCTTTCAAGGCCAAAAATAAGTCTAATTTTCGTTCCTTTCGAAATTTCAGGAACAGACCGGCCTCTAATTCTGCATCCTCTAAGCAAGAGGGTAATGCCTCACAACCCAAACCAGCCTGGAAACCGATGCAAGGCTGGAACAAGGGTAAGCAGGCCAAGAAGCCTGCCACTGCTAACAAAACAGCATGAAGGAGTAGCCCCCAATCCGGGACCGGATCTAGTGGGGGGCAGACTCTCTCTCTTTGCTCAGGCTTGGGCAAGAGATGTTCAGGATCCCTGGGCGCTAGAAATAGTTTCTCAGGGTTATCTCCTGGAATTCAGGGAACTACCCCCAAGGGGAAGGTTCCACATGTCTCACTTATCCTCAAACCAAATAAAGAGACAGGCGTTCTTACATTGTGTAGAAGACCTGTTAAAGATGGGAGTGATACACCCAGTTCCAATAAAGGAACAAGGAATGGGATTTTATTCCAATCTGTTCGTAGTTCCCAAAAAAGAGGGAACTTTCAGACCAATTTTGGATTTGAAGATCCTAAACAAATTTCTCAGGGTACCATCGTTCAAGATGGAAACCATTCGAACGATTCTACCCACTATCCAGGAAAGTCAATTTATGACTACCGTGGATCTAAAGGATGCGTACCTACATATTCCTATCCACAAAGAACATCATCAGTTCCTAAGGTTCGCTTTTCTGGACAAGCATTACCAGTTTGTGGCCCTCCCATTCGGGTTAGCCACTGCTCCAAGGATTTTCACAAAGGTACTAGGGTCCCTTCTAGCGGTTCTAAGACCGAGGGGCATTGCAGTAGTACCTTACTTGGACGACATTCTAATACAAGCGTCGTCCCTGTCAAAAGCAAAGGCTCATACAGACATCGTTCTGGCCTTTCTCAGATCACACGGATGGAAGGTGAACATAGAAAAAAGTTCTCTGTCTCCGTCGACAAGAGTTCCCTTCTTGGGAACAATAATAGATTCCTTAGAAATGAGGATTTTTCTGACAGAGGTCAGAAAGTCAAAACTTCTAAGCACTTGTCAAGTTCTTCATTCTGTTCCTCGTCCTTCCATAGCGCAGTGCATGGAAGTAGTAGGGTTGATGGTTGCAGCAATGGACATAGTTCCTTTTGCACGAATTCATCTAAGACCATTACAACTGTGCATGCTCAAACAGTGGAATGGGGACTATACAGACTTGTCTCCAATGATTCAAGTAGATCAGAAGACCAGAGATTCACTCCGTTGGTGGCTGACCCTGGATCATCTGTCCCAGGGAATGAGCTTCCGCAGACCAGAGTGGGTCATTGTCACGACCGACGCCAGTCTAGTGGGCTGGGGCGCGGTCTGGGAATCCCTGAAAGCTCAGGGTCTATGGTCTCGGGAAGAGTCTCTTCTCCCGATAAACATTCTGGAACTGAGAGCGATATTCAATGCTCTCAGGGCTTGGCCTCAACTAGCAAAGGCCAGATTCATAAGGTTCCAATCAGACAACATAACGACCGTTGCGTATATCAATCATCAGGGGGGAACAAGGAGTTCCCTGGCGATGAAAGAAGTGACCAAAATAATTCAATGGTCGGAGGATCACTCCTGCCACCTGTCTGCGATCCACATCCCAGGTGTGGAAAACTGGGAGGCGGATTTTCTGAGTCGTCAGACTCAATTATGGGGCATTCCAGACATGGATCTGATGGCGTCTCGTCAGAACTTCAAGGTTCCTTGCTACGGGTCCAGATCCAGGGATCCCAAGGCGACTCTAGTAGATGCACTAGTAGCACCTTGGACCTTCAACCTAGCTTATGTATTGCCACCGTTTCCTCTCATTCCCAGGCTGGTAGCCAGGATCAATCAGGAGAGGGCCTCGGTGATCTTGATAGCTCCTGCGTGGCCACGCAGGACTTGGTATGCAGACCTGGTGAATATGTCATCGGTTCCACCATGGAAGCTACCTTTGAGACAGGACCTTCTTGTTCAGGGTCCATTCGAACATCCAAATCTGGTCTCCCTCCAGCTGACGGCTTGGAGATTGAACGCTTGATTCTATCGAAGCGTGGGTTTTCAGATTCTGTGATAGATACTCTGGTTCAGGCCAGAAAACCGGTAACTAGAAAGATTTACCATAAAATATGGAAAAGATATATCTGTTGGTGTGAATCCAAAGGATTCCCATGGAATAAGATAAAAATTCCTAAGATTCTCTCCTTTCTACAAGAAGGTTTGGAGAAAGGATTATCTGCAAGTTCTCTAAGGGGACAGATCTCTGCTTTATCTGTCTTACTACACAAAAGACTGGCAGCTGTGCCAGATGTTCAAGCATTTGTTCAGGCTCTGGTTAGAATCAAGCCTGTTTACAGACCTTTGACTCCTCCCTGGAGTCTAAATCTAGTTCTTTCAGTTCTTCAAGGGGTTCCGTTTGAACCTTTACATTCCATAGATATTAAGTTACTATCTTGGAAAGTTTTGTTTTTGGTTGCAATTTCTTCTGCTAGAAGAGTTTCAGAGTTATCTGCTCTGCAGTGTTCTCCGCCCTATCTGGTGTTCCATGCAGATAAGGTGGTTTTGCGTACTAAGCCTGGTTTTCTTCCTAAGGTTGTTTCTAACAAAAATATTAACCAGAAGATAGTTGTACCTTCTTTATGTCCGAATCCAGTTTCAAAGAAGGAACGTTTGTTACACAATTTGGACGTAGTCCGTGCTCTAAAATTCTATTTAGAGGCTACAAAAGATTTCAGACAAACATCTTCCTTGTTTGTTGTTTATTCTGGTAAAAGGAGAGGTCAAAAAGCGACTTCTACCTCTCTTTCCTTTTGGCTTAAAAGCATCATCTGATTGGCTTATGAGACTGCCGGACGGCAGCCTCCTGAAAGAATCACAGCTCACTCCACTAGGGCTGTGGCTTCCACATGGGCCTTCAAGAACGAGGCTTCTGTTGACCAGATATGTAAGGCAGCGACTTGGTTTTCACTGCACACTTTTGCCAAATTTTACAAATTTGATACTTTTGCTTCTTCGGAGGCTATTTTTGGGAGAAAGGTTTTGCAAGCTGTGGTGCCTTCCGTTTAGGTAACCTGATTTGCTCCCTCCCTTCATCCGTGTCCTAAAGCTTTGGTATTGGTTCCCACAAGTAAGGATGACGCCGTGGACCGGACACACCAATGTTGGAGAAAACAGAATTTATGCTTACCTGATAAATTACTTTCTCCAATGGTGTGTCCGGTCCACGGCCCGCCCTGGTTTTTTAATCAGGTCTGATGAATTATTTTCTCTAACTACAGTCACCACGGTACCATATGGTTTCTCCTATATATATTTCCTCCTGTCCGTCGGTCGAATGACTGGGGTGGGCGGAGCCTAGGAGGGACTATATGGCCAGCTTTGCTGGGACTCTTTGCCATTTCCTGTTGGGGAAGAGATATCCCACAAGTAAGGATGACGCCGTGGACCGGACACACCGTTGGAGAAAGTAATTTATCAGGTAAGCATAAATTCTGTTTTTTCCATGTGGGGCACTGTGTGAGGATGGCTCTGTTAGAGACATACTTTCATTTTTAATATTTGGGTTAGTATGTTTGGTTTGCTGAATATATGGAGTCAAGTAATATGTAAATCAGGTTTATGGGCTGTCTATTTTACATATATTAGGGCTTGTTTTTTAAGTTGCCGGTTTTCTTTTATTTGCACTGTTTGTGCGCAGTTTGTTAGCGTGTTTTGTTTATTCTCCCGGCTGCGTTTTTTCATTTGAGTCTTAATGCCAGCCGGGAGGGGGGAGGCACACCCATGATGGGCGGAGTTGTATTTGGCGCAAGTTTTTTGCGCGCCTTTCAGTCTGTACAGTGAACTGTGGGGGTTAGATGCTTTTGTGCGGTCTGCTGACTGGTGAAACCGGGTGCCATTTTTTCTTCTCTTTATTCCGGATTGCTGTGTCTGTTCCAGTGGGAGGTCAGGAAGGCACCTCAGCAAGGCTTTGTTGAGGTGTAGAGGTGCTCTGCAGGGGCTCATGTTTTTTTTCCTAAAGTGATATAACTATATTGTTTTCATTAGTATCTATAACGTTATTTAAAGAGACAGTAACGCTATATTTTTGTGAAAGGTTTTTTTCAGTAACACTTGATTTTTATTTTTTGTGTAAAATGGATCAAGAGGACTTGCAAGCTGTGACCTGCAATTCATGCCTGGATGCTAATGTAGAGCCTCCTATCCCTTTCTGTTCCTCATGTATAGAGAGGACTGTACAGTATAGGGATAGGTTTTTTGATCCTGAGCCTTCATTTTCCAGGGAGACTGTTGTTCAAGAGCCTCCTGTTCAAGCTGTAACGCAACTTTCTCCCCAATCATCCCAATCTCAATCCTCTTCACATGCAGTGCCCTGCGCCTCGTCTCAAGTTGGTTTTTCTTTGCAGGATATGGCTACTCATATATCCTCTGCTATATCTGAGCCTTTGTCTGCTTTTCCTGTGTTGCAGGGTAAGTGTTAAAGGAGTTTGTTGCAACTCTGTCTAATGTTTCTTCTCAAAGAATTGAGGAAGAAGATATTTCAGTAGCGTCTGAAGGTGAGATTTCAGACTCTGATAGTGTGTCTCCTTTGGCGGATTCTGAGGTAGTTTCTTTCAGATTTAAGCTGGAGCACCTCTGCTTGTTACTCAGGGAGGTTTTAGCTACTTTAGATGACTCTGATTCTACGGTCATAGTTACTCCCAAGAAGGCTAGTAAGCTTAACAAGATTTTTGATGTTCCTTCTGTGGTGGAAGTTTTTCCTGTTCCATATAGGGTTTCAGAAATTATTGCACAGGAGTGGGAGAAGCCTGGTATTCCTTTTTCCCCTTCTCCACTTTTTAGGAAGATGTTTCCTATTGCGGACTCTATTAAGGAATCTTGGCAGACGGTTCCTAAGGTAGAGGGAGCTATTTCCACTTTAGCTAAGAGGACCACTATTCCTATTGAGGATAGTTGTTCTTTTAAGGAGCCCATGGATGAAAAATTAGAAGCTTTGCTTAAAAGGATGTATGTTCACCAGGAGTTCCAGTGGCAACCTGTTGCGTGTATTGCTACACTGACCAGTGCAGCTGCATATTGGTTTGATGCATTGTCTGATTCTATTCAACAGGAGTCTCCTCTGGAGGAAATTCAAGATAGAATTAAGGTTTTAAGATTGGTTAATTCTTCTATTGCGGACGCTTCTTTACAGGTCATCAAGTTGGGAGCAAAGATCTCCGGCTTGCTGTTTTAGCACGCAGGGCTTTATTGTTAAAGTCTTGGTCTGCGGAAGTATCATCTAAATCTAAGCTTTTATCCATTCCTTACAAGGGGAAGACCTTGTTTGGGCCTGGTTTGGCTGAGATTATTTCTGATATCACTGGAGGGAAGGGTCATTCTCTTCCTCAGGATAGGAGAAATAAACAGAAGGGTCATCAGAGTAATTTTCGGTCCTTTCGTAACTTCTCCGGTAAATCTTCCTCTTCCAAACAGGAACAGTCCAAGCCCTCTTGGAGATCCAGTCAGTCCTGGAGCAAGGGGAAGCAATCTAAGAAGCCTGCTGCTGACTCAAAGTCAGCATGAAGGGTCTTCCCCTGATCCGGGTATGGATCGTGTGGGGGACAGGCTGTCTTTGTTTGCTCAAGCCTGGGTCAGGGATGTTCCAGATCCCTGGGTGGTGGATATTGTGTCCCAGGGATACAAGCTGGAGTTAAAAAAATTTCCTCCCAGGGGCAGGTTTCATCTGTCAAGGTTATCTGTAAACTAAATAAAAAGAGAGGCATTCTTAAGTTGTGTTCAGGATCTTTCCGACATGGGAGTGATAGTTCCTGTTCCAGTTCAGGAGCAGGGACTTTTTTTCTATTCCAATCTGTTCATTGTTCCAAAAAAGGAGGGAACTTTCAGACCCATCCTGGATCTCAAGTGTGTAAACAAGTTTCTCAGAGTTCTGTCTTTCAAGATGGAGACTATTCGGTCAATTCTTCCTCTTTTTCAAGAGGGTCAATTCATGACTACAGTAGATCTAAAGGATGCATATCTGCATATTCCCATCCACAAGGATCATCACAAGTTTCTGAGATTTGCTTTCCTAGACAAGCATTTTCAGTTTGTGGCTCTTCCTTTTGCTATTGCAACAGCTCCCAGGGTGCTTTCAAAGGTTCTGGGTGCGTTGCTGGCAGTTCTCAGATTGCAGGGGGTTGCGGTAGCTCCCTATCTGGATGACATTCTAGTTCAGGCACCATCTTTTCAACTAGCAAACTCCCACACCGAGTTGTTGTCGTTTCTGCGTTCCCACGGTTGGAAGGTGAATTTAGTAAAAAGTTTGTTGATTCCGGCTACAAGAGTGGTATTTTTGGGAACCATTATAGATTCTCTGGAAATGAAGATCTTTTTGACAGAAGCAAGGAAGTCAAAAATGTTCAATTCATGTTTGGCTCTTCAGTCATCCCCTCGGCCATCGGTGGCCCAGTATATGGAGGTTATTGGTCTAATTGTCTCAGTCATGGACATCATTCCATTTGCTCGGTTCAATCACAGACCTCTGTAGTTATGCATGCTGAGACAGTGGAATGGAGATTATACGGATCTGTCTCCAAAGATTGTTCTAGATCAGGCTGCAAGAGAATCTCTTCTGTGGTGGTTGTCTCAGGATCTTCTCTCCCAGTTTATCAGATTCAAGTCGGTTAATATAACGTCTGTGGCTTACATCAATCATCAGGGAGGAACTTGGAGTTCCTTGGCAATGAAGGAAGTAGCCAGGATTATTCAGTGGGCGAAGGCTCACAATTGTTGTCTGTCTGCGATCCACATTCCAGGGGTGGACAATTGGGAAGCGGATTTTCTGAGCAGACAGTCTTTTCATCTGGGGGAGTGGGAACTTCATCCGGAGGTGTTTTCCAGTTTGATTCTCAAGTGGGGTCAACCGGAGTTGGATCTTATGGCATCTCGTCACAATGCCAAGCTTCCGAAGTGCGGTTTCTCAAGCTGTTCTAATAGATGCTCTGGCAGTTCCCTGGAAGTTCAGTCTGGCATATGTGTTTCCTCCGTTTTCCCTTCTTCCTTGGGTCATTGCTCGGATCAGGCAAGAGAGGGTGTCAGTGATTCTCATTGTTGCACAATCTGGATGTAGTTCGTGCATTGAAATATTATTTGCAGGCGACTAAGGATTTTTGCCAGTCTTCTTCTTTATTTTTTGTTTTTTCTGGGAAACGTAAAGGTCAGAAAGCTACGGCTACTTCTCTTTCTTGTTGGTTGAGGAGCGTTATTCACTTGGCGTATGAGACTGCTGGTCAGCGGCCTCCTGAGAAAATCATGGCTCATTCCACAAGGGCTGTTTCTTCTACTTGGGCTTTCAAAAAATGGTGCTTCTGTAGATCAGATTTGCAAGGCTGCCACTTGGTCATCTTTACATACTTTTTCTAAATTTTACAAATTTTATACTTTTGCTTCTGCTGAGGCTGTTTTTGGGAGAAAGGTTCTTCAAGCAGTGGTGCCTTCAGTTTAGGCTAACTGTCTTGTCCCTCCCTTATCATCCATGTCCTCTATCTTGGGTATTGATTCCCAATAGTAATTATGATGATCCCTGGACTCACCGTGTCATTAGAAAGAAAATTAAATTTATACTTACCTGATAAATTTGTTTCTTTCTTGACACGGTGAGTCCACGGCCCACCCTGTATTTTCAGACACTTTATTATTTCATAAAGCTCAGGCACCTCTGCACCTTTTATTACTTTCCTTTCTCCTTTCCCTTTGGTCAAATGACTGGGGATTGTGGGTAAGGGGAGGGGTATATTTCAATCAATTATTGTTACACTATTGATGTGTGTTGTCTAAAAAAAAGGGCCTTTTCTTACTCTTATTCTATTGCTTCCCCTCTTTATTAGGAAAAAATGTAGCAATCCTGGAGATAGTGAATAAAAGTCTTTATTTAAACAAATGGTGTTTAAAAGCGAAAGGCACACACAGATAAAAGCAAACCAGGTGTGGCACTGTCTGGCTTACGCGTTTCGGCTTGGAGCCGTAGTCATAGCCTATAGTGCTATGTGTCACACCTATAATATATCCATACCTAAAATCTGATTGGTTAAGAAATAAAAAAGACACACCTGTTGCTTAACTACTATATACAATGCTGCAAAGTACACAGACCTCCTGTGCAATTCAGGCACTAAACTAGCATACTACTATACAAAGTCTGGTAAAGTGAAAAGTGAAGTGAACGGATAGAATACACACGATATGGTCAATATAAATGATGTTTCTAATGTGCTGAAAATTAAGCCTACAATATACATGGGAATCAACAATAAAATACAATATATTCAAAGTATTGAGAAAGCAAAAAGCAGAGAAGCAAAAGATAGGAGTAAATACATCCTATATACCTTGACCCTAATTATAATTCAAAATGAACTCAACGTCATACTGGAAGGTGAACTTGTTAGATCACTCTCGGAATGCTGAAGGAGCAGTGGAGGCTCCTCTATAGGAGCACTTGAGCACGTGAACCCCCTGACCTGAACCCCCTGACCTGAACTGACCCCTGAGGGGAAAAAAAAAATAAAAAAAAAAAAAAGAATGAGAAAATAAATAAAAAAATTTTTTACATTTTTAAACCTTTTTTTGCAGATAAAATAAAAAATCTTCCATTCTCCACTTCAGTTTTTACTAAAAAACATTAAAATTGCACTTTTTAATTCTTAATAAGGCTGAAAGTGGAGAGGGCTGTATACTTCTATCTAGACTATCGCACATGCTGAGCAGTGCGATAGACAGAATTATAGGCAAAAGCTCTCTCCACTTTCAGCCTGCATTGAGTGCAGTGCCACCTACAGGCCAGCCCATAGCCTTCTTAAGGAGCACAGCTCTTAGTGTGCGAGAGCCAGCTGTCACGTGACACTCGCACCCTAAGAGCTGTGCCTGTGTGTGTGGGAGGAGGAGCATCTCAGGGAAACACAGCGTGGAGATCCAAGATGGTGTCGTTGACAGATTGAGTCAGTAAACTGTGAATGTGACTTATGCGGCAATGCAGCATCAGATTGATCTGGGCTGGGGCCTGGGGGTGACTGCTGCAGCCAGAGTTAAGCCAGTGAGTGATTTTCTTAAGGTCGGCGGGAAGGAAGAGCATGACAAGGTAGGAAGAAGTGTTCATTTAATAATTTTTAAATGTTTGGCCAAGTTTTATTACTGTTAGTATGTCCTAACCACTGCGTGCAGCTGCTTCTTCTTGTTTGTGATCTAGGCTGTGTCTGCCGAGTGCTTGTTTTCCTGCTCCCCTTTATTGCTGGCTAACGTTACATCTTTACACAGGAACAAGTTTAATTAACTAGTAACTAAATCACCATGCTGCAGCTGCACTCAGAAACTTCCTAAACACAGATATGCTTTACATACCGTGCTGACTCTGAGCATGGTATAGAAAGCATATCTGTGTTTAGGAAGTTTCTAAGTGCAGCATGGTGGTTTAGTTACTAGTTAATGTTCCTGTGTAAAGATGTAACGTTAGCCAGCAATAAAAGGGAGCAGGAAAACAAGCACTCGGCAGACACAGCCTAGATCCCTGTAACAACAATACAACGTAGCTGCAGGTAACTGGCCTCCTCCCCCAGTCACCCTTCTGTAGCCTGCCGCACTGTTAGACAGAGGAATCTAAGCTTTATGCTGTGTGAGTTAGCTCTGCTTATCTTGTCAGGCAGCGTTTAGACAGAAGCTAAATCACACAGCATAAAGATTCCTAACTGTGTTTACTATTGAGTGACGGACTCTTCAGAGTAATAAATACCAGGGGGAGGAGGTTGCTTGTGTTAGAGCCCTTTCGGTGAGCTCTTAAGGACATGATAATTACATGTGTGTTTGCATGAGAGCATCAACCTGTGGGTTAAGGTTTTATTATTAAAAAATCTCTCCCCTAATGTAGTGACCTGCTCTTCAGTTTTATAATTATAAATAAAGATTAACTTTATATATTGGGGACTGTGGCCATTCATTTATAGTACTTTATTTTATGATGGTTACACTTGTATTGGTTTCTTACCATTTGTCTTAACAGGATTTAGCTTTATACTATGTCATTGTAGCATAGATGTAGCTGCAGGTAAGTTGCCTCCTCCCCCAGCCCATCTCTGTGGACTATCTGTGTGCTTGCTGTGTAGCTCTGGACAGACACTTCATAGTAATAAATTGCAGGGGGAAGGGGTGGGGGGTTGTTTTAGAGCCCTTACTAACTGCCTTCTCAGGATTGTTTAACTATTCATGAACACAATAGTTTTAGGAGATTTAAAAGGACAGGGAACTCAAACATTTTCTTCCATGATTTGGATAGAACATGGAAGAAAATGTTTAGGTTTCCTGTCCCTTTAAATCTCCTAAAACTATTGTGTTCATGAATAGTTAAAAACAACTTTCCAATTTACTTATATTATCAAACTTGCTTCATTCTCTTGTTATCCTTTGCTGAAAGAACAGCATTGCACTACAGACAGCTGAACAAATCGACGGCTAGATTTGGAGTTTGGCGGTAAAAGGGCTGTTAACGCTCCGCGGGTTTTTTTCTGGCCGCACCATAAATTTAACTCTGGTATCGAGAGTTCAAACAAATGCTGCGTTAGGCTCCAAAAAAGGAGCGTAGAGCATTTTTACCGCAAATACAACTCTCGATACCAGAGTTGCTTACGGACGCGGCCGGCCTCAAAAACGTGCTCGTGCACGATTCTCCCATAGGAAACAATGGGGCTGTTTGAGCTGAAAAAAAACCTAACACCTGCAAAAAAGCAGCGTTCAGCTCCTAACGCAGCCCCATTGTTTCCTATGGGGAAACACTTCCTACGTCTGCACCTAACACTCTAACATGTACCCCGAGTCTAAACACCCCTACCCTTACACTTATTAACCCCTATTCTGCCGCCCCCGCTATCGCTGACCCCTGCATTACACTTTTAACCCCTAATCTGCCGCTCCGTAAACCGCCGCCACCTACGTTATCCCTATGTACCCCTAATCTGCTGCCCTAACATCGCTGACCCCTATGTTATATTTATTAACCCCTAATCTGCCCCCCACAACGTCGCCGACACCTACCTACACTTATTAACCCCTAATCTGCCGACCGGACCTGAGCGCTACTATAATAAAGTTATTAACCCCTAATCCGCCTCACTAACCCTATCATAAATAGTATTAACCCCTAATCTGCCCTCCCTAACATCGCCGACACCTACCTTCAATTATTAACCCCTAATCTGCCGACCGGAGCTCACCGCTATTCTAATAAATGTATTAACCCCTAAAGCTAAGTCTAACCCTAACACTAACACCCCCCTAAGTTAAATATAATTTTTATCTAACAAAATAAATTAACTCTTATTAAATAAATGATTCCTATTTAAAGCTAAATACTTACCTGTAAAATAAATCCTAATATAGCTACAATATAAATTACATTTATATTATAGCTATTTTAGGATTAATATTTATTTTACAGGTAACTTTGTATTTATTTTAACCAGGTACAATAGCTATTAAATAGTTAAGAACTATTTAATAGTTACCTAGTTAAAATAATTACAAATTTACCTGTAAAATAAATCCTAACCTAAGATATAATTAAACCTAACACTACCCTATCAATAAAATAATTAAATAAACTACCTACAATTACCTACAATTAACCTAACACTACACTATCAATAAATTAAATAAACACAATTGCTACAAATAAATACAATTAAATAAACTATCTAAAGTACAAAAAATAAAAAAGAACTAAGTTACAGAAAATAAAAAAATATTTACAAACATAAGAAAAATATTACAACAATTTTAAACTAATTACACCTACTCTAAGCCCCCTAATAAAATAACAAAGACCCCCAAAATAAAAAATTCCCTACCCTATTCTAAATTTAAAAAGTTACAAGCTCTTTTACCTTACCAGCCCTGAACAGGGCCCTTTGCGGGGCATGCCCCAAGAAGTTCAGCTCTTTTGCCTGTAAAAGAAAACATACAATACCCCCCCCCCAACATTACAACCCACCACCCACATACCCCTAATCTAACCCAAACCCCCCTTAAATAAACCTAACACTAAGCCCCTGATGATCTTCCTACCTTGTCTTCACCATGCCAGGTTCACCGATCCGTCCTGGCTCCAAGATCTTCATCCAACCCAAGCGGGGGCTAGACATCCACTGAAGAAGTCCAGAAGAGGGTCCAAAGTCTTCCTCCTATCCGGCAAGAAGAGGACATCCGGACCGGCAAACATCTTCTCCAAGCGGCATCTTCTATGTTCTTCCATTCGATGACGACCGGCTCCATCTTGAAGACCTCCAGCGCGGATCCATCCTCTTCTTCCGACGACTAGACGACGAATGACGGTTCCTTTAAGGGACGTCATCCAAGATGGCGTCCCTCGAATTCCGATTGGCTGATAGGATTCTATCAGCCAATCGGAATTAAGGTAGGAATATTCTGATTGGCTGATGGAATCAGCCAATCAGAATCAAGTTCAATCCGATTGGCTGATCCAATCAGCCAATCAGATTGAGCTCGCATTCTATTGGCTGATCGGAACAGCCAATAGAATGCGAGCTCAATCTGATTGGCTGATTGGATCAGCCAATCGGATTGAACTTGATTCTGATTGGCTGATTCCATCAGCCAATCAGAAAATTCCTACCTTAATTCCGATTGGCTGATAGAATCCTATCAGCCAATCGGAATTCGAGGGACGCCATCTTGGATGACGTCCCTTAAAGGAACCGTCATTCGTCGTCTAGTCGTCGGAAGAAGAGGATGGATCCGCGCTGGAGGTCTTCAAGATGGAGCCGGTCGTCATCGGATGGAAGAACATAGAAGATGCCGCTTGGAGAAGATGTTTGCCGGTCCGGATGTCCTCTTCTTGCCGGATAGGAGGAAGACTTTGGACCCTCTTCTGGACTTCTTCAGTGGATGTCTAGCCCCCGCTTGGGTTGGATGAAGATCTTGGAGCCAGGACGGATCGGTGAACCTGGCATGGTGAAGACAAGGTAGGAAGATCATCAGGGGCTTAGTGTTAGGTTTATTTAAGGGGGGTTTGGGTTAGATTAGGGGTATGTGGGTGGTGGGTTGTAATGTTGGGGGGGGGGGTATTGTATGTTTTCTTTTACAGGCAAAAGAGCTGAACTTCTTGGGGCATGCCCCGCAAAGGGCCCTGTTCAGGGCTGGTAAGGTAAAAGAGCTTGTAACTTTTTAAATTTAGAATAGGGTAGGGAATTTTTTATTTTGGGGGTCTTTGTTATTTTATTAGGGGGCTTAGAGTAGGTGTAATTAGTTTAAAATTGTTGTAATATTTTTCTTATGTTTGTAAATATTTTTTTATTTTCTGTAACTTAGTTTTTTTTTATTTTTTGTACTTTAGCTAGTTTATTTAATTGTATTTATTTGTAGCAATTGTGTTTATTTAATTTATTGATAGTGTAGTGTTAGGTTAATTGTAGGTAATTGTAGGTAGTTTATTTAATTATTTTATTGATAGGGTAGTGTTAGGTTTAATTATATCTTAGGTTAGGATTTATTTTACAGGTAAATTTGTAATTATTTTAACTAGGTAACTATTAAATAGTTCTTAACTATTTAATAGCTATTGTACCTAGTTAAAATAAATACAAAGTTACCTGTAAAATAAATATTAATCCTAAAATAGCTATAATATAAATGTAATTTATATTGTAGCTATATTAGGATTTATTTTACAGGTAAGTATTTAGCTTTAAATAGGAATCATTTATTTAATAAGAGTTAATTTATTTCGTTAGATAAAAATTATATTTAACTTAGGGGGGTGTTAGTGTTAGGGTTAGACTTAGCTTTAGGGGTTAATACATTTATTAGAATAGCGGTGAGCTCCGGTCGGCAGATTAGGGGTTAATAATTGAAGGTAGGTGTCGGCGATGTTAGGGAGGGCAGATTAGGGGTTAATACTATTTATGATAGGGTTAGTGAGGCGGATTAGGGGTTAATAACTTTATTATAGTAGCGCTCAGGTCCGGTCGGCAGATTAGGGGTTAATAAGTGTAGGTAGGTGTCGGCGACGTTGTGGGGGGCAGATTAGGGGTTAATAAATATAACATAGGGGTCGGCGATGTTAGGGGCAGAAGATTAGGGGTACATAGGGATAACGTAGGTGGCGGCGATTTGCGGTCGGAAGATTAGGGGTTAATTATTTTAAGTAGCTTGCGGCGACGTTGTGTGGGGCAAGTTAGGGGTTAATAAATATAATATAGGGGTCGGCGGGGTTAGGGGCAGCAGATTAGGGGTACATAAGTATAACGTAGGTGGCGGTCGGCAGATTAGGGGTTAAATATTTTAATCGAGTGGCGGCGATGTGGGGGGACCTCGGTTTAGGGGTACATAGGTAGTTTATGGGTGTTAGTGTACTTTAGAGCACAGTAGTTAAGAGCTTTATAAACCGGCGTTAGCCAGAAAGCTCTTAACTCCTGCTTTTTTCAGGCGGCTGGAATCTTGTCGTTAGAGCTCTAACGCTCACTGCAGAAACGACTCTAAATACCAGCGTTAGAAAGATCCCATTGAAAAGATAGGCTACGCAAATGGCGTAGGGGGATCTGCGGTATGGAAAAGTCGCGGCTGTAAAGTGAGCGTTAGACCCTTTAATCACTGACTCCAAATACCAGCGGGCGGCCAAAACCAGCGTTAGGAGCCTCTAACGCTGGTTTTGACGGCTACCGCCGAACTCTAAATCTAGGCCCTAGTTAGCAAATCACAAAAGAAAAATGTGTGTAGGTACCAATCACCAGCTATCCCCATTAGTGTAAGATATGTGCATATTATAAATACAGTATTCCATTACAAAAGATCTGCATGAAAACTGAATGTTTAAAAAAACATTGAAACTGCATTTTGTTAGTAAAATATGGTTTACACTCCAATGACATACCCTTTGATAAGACATTGAAAGGGATAGGAAAAAAATTAAACTTGCGTGATTCAGATACAGCATGCAAATTTAAGTCACTTTTAAAATTTATTTTATTTTCACATGTAGTTTGTTCTCTTGGTATCTTTTGTTGCAAAAATAATATGTACATATCCTACACTACTGGGAGCTGGCTGGTAATTGCTGACTAGACACCTTTGTAGCTTTATCTTTTTGATTGATTGACTAGAAGTGTTCAGCTAGTTGTGCTTTGCTGCTCCTTCTGCAAAGGATACCAAGAGAATGAAGCAAATTTAATTATAGAAGTCAATTGAAAAGTTGTTTAAAAATTGTATCATCTATCTGAATAATAAAATACACGTTCTCTCTCTCTTTCTCTCTTTTTCTCTCTCTCTCTCCCCCTCTCTTTTTCTTTCTCTTCCCCTCTCTTTTTCTTTCTCTCCCCCTCTCTTTTTCTCTCTCTCTCCCCCTCTCTCTCCCTCTCTTTTTCTCTCTCTGTCTCTCTCTCCCTCTCCTTCTCTTTCTATCTCCCTCTCCGTGTGTGTGTAGAGAGCCATCTGAGGGGTGGGGCTTTTTCAAGGGGTGTGGTCAGAGGCGGGGCCAAGTGCACCTCCATCTTCATAATTCACCAGCCGCCACTGTGAAGGAGGGGCAATTGCTTAAACTAAATGCTGAATATATAGTCTAAAGAAAATCTATACTAATAATTCAACGTGTTATGTACTACTGTATGCATAAAAGTATGTATATATAAAGCTTAATCCAAAAGATACATGTGTTTAGCAAGATAATACCAGAGGGATTACCACAGATTATTAATGTCATATTTCGAGTTGAGACCATTCGGGATACGGGTGCTCATTGTAAAAATCCAATGTGCCTCTCTCAACTCAAGTAGACGATCTATGGAATCCCCTCTTTTGGGTCTGTGGACCCTTTCTATGGCACTCCAGGAAAAGGAAGACAAGTTACCCCCATGATACACCCCAAAATGCTGAACTACAGGGGTGCTAGATTTAGCTGTATTGAAAGAGGAAAGATGTTCCCTAATTCTAGTGTTTACATCTCTGGAGGTGAGACCTATGTATTGAATTTTGCATATTGAGCAATTAAGAACGTAAATCACATTTATACAAGTGCAATTTAACAGAGTTTTAATGTTAAACGTTTTTCCTGTAACGTAACTTGTAAATGTACTCCCTGTGTGAACAAACTCACAGGGTTTGCACTTCTTATGGCCACATTTATGCATACCCTGGTGTCTGATCCAGGCACATGCTTGATTGGGGTTAGTGGGCAAAATAGTGGGAGACAACAGAGATCCTAATGTGGGCCCTTTCTTGTATGCACACCTGACCCCCCTTTTGACTGTTTCAATTAGTTTGTCATCTGCCTTAAGTATATTGAAATGTTTACGTATGATAGAACAGATGTCATTGTATTGTCCACTATGTGTAGTGACAAAGGTCACTCCATCAAAATGCTCAGAATCAGTTCTCTGTCTGTCAACCAGAAGACTAGCTCTGGTTTTAAGATTAACTGTGGGTTTGGCCCTGCATATGGCTTTTTTTGGGTATCTACGTTGATATAGTCTAGACTCAAGATCTCTGGCAAGTGTCTTGAAGTCATTATCATCTGAACAGTTCCTTTTGAGCCTGATCATCTCTCCCTTGGCAATCGCCAATGACAGCTCGTACCAAACAGGACAGAGTTCCCTGAGATAGGTTTCCTGTAAGAAACAGTTTTTACTTTGCCATTGGGGAGTCCTATTAAGGTGAGATCTAAGAAATTGGCACTTTTGTCATTGGACTCAAAAGTAAATTTGAGGTTCATATAATTTCTGTTAAGGTATGAACAGAATTCTTCTGCCTGCTGTTGGGTTCCTGTCCAAATGAAAATCAAATCGTCTATATATCTCTTGTATATGGATATATAGACGCGGAAGGGGTTACTATCTCCAAAGACGTGGAAAAATTCCCAGAACCCCAAAAAGAGGTTCGCATACGAGGGGGCAAATTTCGCCCCCATCGCTGTTCCACATCTCTGGAGATAGTACACCCCCTCAAACACAAAGAAATTATGTGTTAGGAGGAACCCTACCACTTTCACAATGAAACAATTGAAGTCTTCAGTGTAATTGGCAAAATTGTCAAGGAAAAAACATATAGCCTTCAGACCTATGTCATGGGGTATACAGGAGTAGAGTGAGACAGCATCCACAGTCCCCTCGTATGTGAACCTCTTTTTGGGGTTCTGGGAATTTTTCCACATCTTTGGAGATAGTAACCCCTTCCGCGTCTATATATCCATATACAAGAGATATATAGACGATTTGATTTTCATTTGGACAGGAACCCAACAGCAGGCAGAAGAATTCTGTTCATACCTTAACAGAAATGATATGAACCTCAAATATACTTTTGAGTCCAATGACAAAAGTGCCAATTTCTTAGATCTCACCTTAATAGGACTCCCCAATGGCAAAGTAAAAACTGTTTCTTACAGGAAACCTATCTCAGGGAACTCTGTCCTGTTTGGTACGAGCTGTCATCCGAAACATGTCCCTGAAGCGATTGCCAAGGGAGAGATGATCAGGCTCAAAAGGAACTGTTCAGATGATAATGACTTCAAGACACTTGCCAGAGATCTTGAGTCTAGACTATATCAACGTAGATACCCAAAAAAAGCCATATGCAGGGCCAAACACACAGTTAATCTTAAAACCAGAGCTAGTCTTCTGGTTGACAGACAGAGAACTGATTCTGAGCATTTTGATGGAGTGACCTTTGTCACTACACATAGTGGACAATACAATGACATCTGTTCTATCATACGTTAAACATTTCAATATACTTAAGGCAGATGACAAACTAATTGAAACAGTCAAAAGGGGGGTCAGGTGTGCATACAAGAAAGGGCCCACATTAGGATCTCTGTTGTCTCCCACTATTTTGCCCACTAACACCAATCAAGCATGTGCCTGGATCAGACACCAGGGTATGCATAAATGTGGCCATAAGAAGTGCAAACCCTGTGAGTTTGTTCACACAGGGAGTACATTTACAAGTTACGTTACAGGAAAAACGTTTAACATTAAAACTCTGTTAAATTGCACTTGTATAAATGTGATTTACGTTCTTAATTGCTCAATATGCAAAATTCAATACATAGGTCTCACCTCCAGAGATGTAAACACTAGAATTAGGGAACATCTTTCCTCTTTCAATACAGCTAAATCTAGCACCCCTGTAGTTCAGCATTTTGGGGTGTATCATGGGGGTAACTTGTCTTCCTTTTCCTGGAGTGCCATAGAAAGGGTCCACAGACCCAAAAGAGGGGGTTCCATAGATCGTCTATTTGAGTCGAGAGAGGCACATTGGATTTTTACAATGAGCACCCGTATCCCGAATGGTCTCAACTCGAAATATGACATTATGAATCTGTGGTAATCCCTCTGGTATTATCTTGCTAAACACATGTATCTTTTGGATTAAGCTTTATATATACATACTTTTATGCATACAGTAGTACATAACACATTGAATTATTAGTATAGATTTTCTTTAGACTATATATTCAGCATTTAGTTTAAGCAATTGCCCCTCCTTCAGCATTCCGAGAGTGATCTAACAAGTTCACCTTCCAGTATGACGTTGAGTTCATTTTGAATTATAATTAGGGTCAAGGTATATAGGATGTATTTACTCCTATCTTTTGCTTCTCTGCTTTTTGCTTTCTCAATACTTTGAATATATTGTATTTTATTGTTGATTCCCATGTATATTGTAGGCTTAATTTTCAGCACATTAGAAACATCATTTATATTGACCATATCGTGTGTATTCTATCCGTTCACTTCACTTTTCACTTTACCAGACTTTGTATAGTAGTATGCTAGTTTAGTGCCTGAATTTCACAGGAGGTCTGTGTACTTTGCAGCATTGTATAGAGTAGTTAAGCAACAGGTGTGTCTTTTTTATTTCTTAACCAATCAGATTTTAGGTATGGATATATTATAGGTGTGACACATAGCACTATAGGCTATGACTACGGCTCCAAGCCGAAACGCGTAAGCCAGACAGTGCCACACCTGGTTTGCTTTTATCTGTGTGTGCCTTTCGCTTTTAAACACCATTTGTTTAAATAAAGACTTTTATTCACTATCTCCAGGATTGCTAAATTTTTTCCTTATGCCATTGCCAGTGATTCCTGGATGATCGCGCTGTGGGGAGAGGTGTGTGTTTTAATCCAACAGCTACAGGTGAATCCTCAGCTCGATTGGTATTACGGATTGGTTCCTGCAGATCGACATCAGAACCAGCCAATAGGAACCGACGCTTGCCGAAAGTGGAGAGACGCTGTTCATACCCAGACCCACGAGGACGCCAAGCAGTAGAGCCGGCAGAAGGACGAGCACTCGAATGAGGTACAAGGTACCCGTGCATCTTGGATCCATATATATACCGGTAAACGCTTGGACAGCAGTGGGGGGACTGATTTGGTCAACAGACGTTGCAGCATTTGAAATTGCTTTAGCGTATTCCATGTAAAGGCTGGTCCATCGCTCATACCTACCTGATAGTAGCTGTTGTAAAGTGACGTAACTCACCACATTCATCGTTATTATTTTTTTCTAGCACTACTGAGTCCTTTTTTGATGTATGATTCCCCTCTTTATTCACAGACTTTACTATCTTAAGTCCATGTCTTATTATATTTCAAAGTCTCTTTAAAGGAATATACTATTGTGTATTTATTGTGGTAACTTCTGACTGTTAATTTTCTGTCTTGAATTATACCGATGAGAATCCTAGGAAAGGAGACAAACAGAGGCGCCACTAAGTGCAGTTTCATCAGATGACAAATACAGCTTATAAGTATAAGAATACCACTGACATGCGGTAAAGCACACAATAGTGCTAATTGGGCAGGCCGAGACTTCTGAGCCGCTCGGCTGACTCAGCATTCAGCTCTCCTAGACAAAGGTTCCCAGCAGGTAGCGATGTCACTCTCCTGTCTTTTGTCCTCTCTACTGTTTCTGAGATGCTGGCGGCTATGCCTTCTCCAAGTAAAGAGTCTCTGAAAAACAGCCTACAGTTGAGTTACCTAGCCATTCTGATTCACTAAATATCAGATCTGCTAAACAGTTCATTTCAGACTCAGACACTAACACCTCACATCCGTCTTCTGAAGGTGAAGTACTTTCTGACTGATCAGGATACAGAAACATTCTCTTTTATGTTCAAGCTTGAATATCTCCAAACTCTTTTAAAGGAGTATTATGTATTTTAAGAGTACAAGTCTCTAAGATTTTGGAATTAATTTCAAACTTTCTGTGAAGACTCCAGAGGTTTTCTGTTCCAGATGTGATAACTGATATTACTATTACAAAAAGTAGTCAAAGCTCGATCTGACTTTTACCCATCTTCTGCTTTTAAAAGGATGTATCCTTTGTCATCTGCTGATCCTAAAGGTGGATGGCACCTTAAAAAAACTACTCTTTCTTTGGAGGATAATACTTCCTTTAAAGTAATAGGAGTCTTTCCATGGAAAGGATTTTCTTCAGGGTTTAAATTTTTTTGTTTAAGCCAGCAATAAGTATTACTTGTGTGGCTACAGTTTCTACTCTTTGATATGATAAGTTATCTGATCAGATTTCAGATGATTATATTAATGAAGATTTTCCACGTCGTTTGGAACTTTTTAGGTCAGCAAATGTTATCATCTGTGATGCTATTGTAGGCATTATTAGAATCAGTGCCAAAAATATGACATTATCGTTTTTACCAGAAGAGCATTGTGGCTTATTTCATAGTTAGCTGACATGGTTTCAAAATCTAACCTATCATATCTTCCTTTCTGAGTAAAGATTTTATTTGGAACAGGTTTAGTTGCTATTATCTCTGCTGTGGCAGGAGGTAAATGGAACTTTCTCTCTCAGGACAGGAAATCTAAAGAAATAACAGAGCTAACAGTTGTTGCCTTCCTTCTGGCAATCAAGGAACCAAAGATCATCCTACTTTTCACAATAACAGGATTTTTCCAGATCTTTCTGGAAGTATAACCCCAATTGGAATAAGGCTAAGCAGTCCAAACAGCCTTTTTCCTCTACCTAGTCTACATGAAGGTGTAACCCTTGATCCAGATTCTCTTCTATACCTTTTTCAAAAGGTCTGGTTGCAATCTGTGCAGGATCCTTAGGTGCTAAACATATTTTATTTCTCAAGGGTACAGAATTGGTTTCAGATCAAGGCCTCCCAAGTGAAGGTTTTCTCTGTCCCATGTCCCAAAGGACCCTGTCAAGGTTCAAACCTTTTTTCATTATATTCAGGTTCTAGAACTCATGGGAGTAATAGTTACAGTACTGTTTTCAGAACAAGGCCAGTGGTTTTACTAAAACCTTTTCATCATTCCCAAAAAGGTCCATGATAGACTTGAAGGATACTTTCCTTCATATTGCTATCCATAAGCACCATCACTAGTTTCTAAGTTTTGCCTAACCCATATTGTATGGCTACTATTCCCAGAACTTTTACAAAGTTCTGAGAACTTTTTGTCTGTAATAAGAGCTCAGGTTATTTCGATGGACCATACATGAATGATTTCTTGGTACAGGTTCCATCTTTACATTTCGCAGTATCTCATTCCAACAAGCTTTTGTTGTTTCTTCGCAATCATGGCTGGAGAATCAACATTCCAAAGAGTTATCTTTCTCCAGTAATTATATACTCCATAACAAGGAGTCTTTCCTTGACAGATCAAAGGAGATCAAAGTTACAGCTAACATGTGTGAGACTTAAGTCTCTCTCCAATCGATAGCCTTATGCATGGAAGTCTTAGATATGATGATTCCATACGCTCTATATTGAATTTAACGTGCGTCATGATAGCGCAAACTCAGAGCTCTGGTTAACTGCTATGCATAAATAAAATAAAAAGTTGCACAAAAGACATCAAAATTACATTAAAAAGTACAGTTACACTTATCTAATAAAAATTATTCGAAACAAAATTGCACAAAAAGTTATAAGTGCTCAAAGATATAAGGGCCCAGGTGTCAGAAAAAAAGGTCTGCAAAGAGCTTTAACATATTGATACATACATATACATGTCTAAATATGTTTATATATGTGTGTATGTATATATGTATATATATATCAGGGACGTGCACTCATAGGAGGCAGGGGAGGCAGTGCCTACCCTGCCATATGTGGCCAAAACTTAATTAATTTTTAATTAAAACAAAGAGAAAAAAAATAATATTTCCCCCCCATGTAATGCTATGGAGAGGCAGGTACAGAAACCCTTCTCTCCATTGTAGTACATGGGTCAAAGGAAAAGCTGTGCTGCAGCGCCACCTGTGTTCTGTCAATATATTAGCAGCAAAAATTGGGACAAATAGGAGGCACCCCTCTTGATGCCTCCTAGCAAGTGAAGGATATATAGATTAATCAGAAGGAGCAGAGTCATGTGACACAACTGGAAGCTGAGGTAACCTAAGAACAGATGATACCAAGCAGAAGAGTAAAGTAGTATTCTACATCTCTTGTGATTCACAAATTGTGTTCAGATACAGCTCATTAACAGGGGGGGGGGGGCGACAGAAAGTGAGCATAACCTAATACTGACAGGAAGTCAAAGAGTCAATTCAAATTTAAATCCATGATTTAAAACCCAGAGTTTGAAGTTAAGTGTGCAGTGTCCACATTATTTAAATTATCCCTTTTTCATGGTTATTTTATTTAATTACGTACAAACTCCATATATGCTATGTCTGTTCAGTCAGAGGATGCAGTATCTATTTTCATTTTTCTCTGTATCTCCATTTATTTAAAGACTGCTGTTAACTTGTAATTCACAAATCAATTGAAAGTTGTTGCATTGTGTTTTTAATATGTGCTGCTTTTATACAAGTTTATATTAATAAAAAGGAGATAATGAGTCATTTAAAAAATATATGTAATTATTGCAGTTAAATGTTTTTAAAAATAATGACACAGTAAAGTAACTGGTTAAACACATAGTCAAAGGGAGACATTTAAAATTAAACTTTCATGATTGAGGTAGAACATGCTATTTTAATAGACTTTTCTAGTTATTTATATTTTGAGAATTAGCATCAACTGTTACTGGCCCCATGTCAGCAAATCAAATTAGTTTTTAAAAGGAACATGAAAGTCATAATTACATTTCCATCATTCAGATAGAAATTGCACACAAAAAAATAATAAACTTTCTATTTTACTTTTATTATTATGTACTTCATTCTTTTGGTATCCTTTGGTGTCCTTTGTTGAAGAACCTACCTAAGTGGGATGTGCATGTGCGTTTCTTGAACACCATATTGCAGCAGCTGTGTTGGCAGTATTGATAACTTGTCCTTTGTATAAAACTTGTATGGTAAATTATTTCTATTTTTACAATACAGTAGTGAGTAGAGAAGAGATTGTGAATCATTCTAATTGCTTAGTAACTGGCACTGTGCCACAGATTTGTG
Organism: Bombina bombina; assembly: GCF_027579735.1. NCBI lineage: Eukaryota > Metazoa > Chordata > Amphibia > Anura > Bombinatoridae > Bombina > Bombina bombina. The sequence continues at coordinate 1,379,224,549 of NC_069499.1, read as the reverse complement.
TGAGTGTGTATGTGAGCAGAGTGTGTGTGGGTGTCCGTGATCAGAGTATGTGTGCTTTATTCTCCAGGTAATCAATACATTTCCGATGAGCTGGTGCTTTAGTGCAGTGTTTCTCAACAATGGTCCTCAAGTACCCCCAACAGGCCAGGTTTTCATTATAGCTGAATCAGTGCACAGGTGAAGTAATCAGCTGATCAGTAACTCAGTGGTTACTAACTTGCTCTCACCCATCACCTAATTATGTCACCTGTGCACTGGTTCAGCTATCATTTAAACCTGCCCTGTTGGGGGTACTTGCGGCCCTCTGTACATGTGTTTCTTCGGTGTATCATATCTAGTGCCTCACCAGCCTCTGACCTCACTGCACGTCACTGATATATATATATATATATATATATATATATATATATACTCAATGTCCGTAGGGCACTGCACACACTTTCAGGGATTAAAGCTGCCCGGGGTGCATTCAATCAAATGCATAGAAATCACAGAAATTAGGAGCGCACTCGCCGGGTCTTAAACAAGATATTATTTATTCATACAGTGACGTTTCGGGGTGGTTAGCCCCGTCCTCAGACCATTACATAAGTTAAAATACAATGAAAACATTTATACATTACCCTCCACCATCACCACGTACTACCGGAAGTGCCGCCGGCGTCCTGCAGAGCTCAGTGCGCAGGTCCACCGGTTGCCCTAGCAACCAAAGTACACAACCCTGAAACGGAACAAGAGTGATTAAACACATAAATACTGCATACCTGCCATAAGAATTATTGTGCTATCTATTATTCTGTAGGAGGATTGGTTTAGGTTATGAGTTACTTACAGTTTATATCTTTAGTATATACCACCATGTAAACATGTACCCAGTTGTCAAGACAACCGTTGTAATGGCACTAAATCGGATGTAGACACAGATCGTCTATGTTTGTTAAAACAGTAAATATTAACCCAACATGATCATTTGCCAACTTTTTATACAACTAGTTCTAACTAATCTATAGACAACTCCCCATATATAGATACTCCCTTAAGCTATAAACATTAATTCATGTGGGACTATACTAGGGCTAAGACTATAGTGAAGTATCAACGTTGTATTTTTATTTAGCACTTAAAACATACACCATAGTTGTATCTAGATCACCTTATAAGAAACAATACCAATCCAATTGTGTATTTAACCCCTTGGGGGATAAGGTCCCCAAGTTGTAAATCCACCTGGATTCTTTTTGCAACAGAAGATTGGCTCTGTCACCACCCCTACTGAGTTTGGGTACGTGATCAATGATCACATATCTCAGATCACTAACCGCATGGCCACTCATCGCGAAATGCCTGGCAACTGGCTGCTCAGATTCTTTCTCTCGAATAGCTAGCCTAATGGCAGCACGATGGTTGGCCATGCGGATACGGAGGGTGTCAATAGTCTTGCCCACATAAAAAAGACCACATGGGCAGTGCAAGAGATAAATGATGTATTCTGTAGTACACGTTACTCTATATCTGATTGTGTACTTTCTATTGGTATGGGGATGTGTAAACGTCTTGGTGTTGCTCAAGCCACTGCACGTAGTGCAGCCAAGACATCTGTAACAGCCCACTTTTGGAGATTGAAGCCAAGTTGTCTTCTTATAGCTGTCCACAGGATCTACTTTAACTAGAGAGTCCCTTAGTGATCTTGCTCGTCTGTAGGTCACTCTTGGGGGTCCCATAGTAGTAAATGGCAGTGTTGGATCACTTGTCACTATATCCCATTGGTCTCTTACAACTCCGGGTATTCCCTTCTTGTCAGCGGTATATGTAGTTAGATAGGTCAGACGATTTTCTGTCTCCAGGGGTTCTCTTGTACATAGGGCTTCATCTTGCTTCATATTCCAGAATTTTGAAAGATGTTGATCAATATGAGCTCGTCGATACCCTCTTTGTAGAAATCTTTCTTTCATCTCCAATAGTTGTTCTTTGGCCTTATCGGGATCACTATTATTGCGAACTACCCTCTTAAATTGTGAAATAGGCAGCTTTAGGCCAGCTGGGTGGCAGCTAGTGGCTTGTAATAATGAGTTCCTATCCGTAGTCTTTCGGAAGAGGGTGGTAACCAATACATACCCCTGGATTGAGATTCGTAAATCCAGGAAATCCACTGTAGTTTTATTGTACTCCATTTTGAATTGAAGATTTGGTAAGACCTGGTTCAATTGTTGGAACCAATCGGAAAGTTCATTTTCTGTGCCATCCCAGATCAAGAACAAATCGTCAATATAGCGACGAAAGAATCGTATCTTATTATCCTGTGGACAGCTATAAGAAGACAACTTGGCTTCAATCTCCAAAAGTGGGCTGTTACAGATGTCTTGGCTGCACTACGTGCAGTGGCATGAGCAACACCAAGACGTTTACACATCCCCATACCAATAGAAAGTACACAATCAGATATAGAGTAACGTGTACTACAGAATACATCATTTATCTCTTGCACTGCCCATGTGGTCTTTTTTATGTGGGCAAGACTATTGACACCCTCCGTATCCGCATGGCCAACCATCGTGCTGCCATTAGGCTAACTATTTGAGAGAAAGAATCTGAGCAGCCAGTTGCCAGGCATTTCGCGATGAGTGGCCATGCGGTTAGTGATCTGAGATATGTGATCATTGATCACGTACCTAAACTCAGCAGGGGTGGTGACAGAGCCAATCTTCTGTTGCAAAAAGAATCCAGGTGGATTTACAACTTGGGGGCCTTATCCCCCAAGGTGTTAAATACACAATTGGATTGGCATTGTTTCTTATAAGGTGATCTAGATACAACTATGGTGTATGTTTTAAGTGCTAAATAAAAATACAACGTTGATACTTCACTATAGTCTTAGCCCTAGTATAGTCCCACATGAATTAATGTTTATAGCTTAAGGGAGTATCTATATATGGGGAGTTGCCTATAGATTAGTTAGAACTAGTTGTATAAAAAGTTGTCTACATCCGATTTAGTGCCATAACAACGGTTGTCTTGACAACCGGGTACATGTTTACATGGTGGTATATACTAAAGATATAAACAGTAAGTAACTCATAACCTAAGCCAATCCTCCTACAGAATAATAGATAGCACAATAATTCTTATGGCAGGTATGCAGTATTTATGTGTTTAATCACTCTTGTTCCGTTTCAGGGTTGTGTACTTTGGTTGCTAGGGCAACCGGCGGACCTGCGCACTGAGCTCTGCAGGACGCCGGCGGCACTTCCGGTAGTACGTGGTGATGGTGGAGGGTAATGTATAAATGTTTTCATTGTATCTTAACTTATGTAATGGTCTGAGGACGGGGCTAACCACCCCGAAACGTCACTGTATGAATAAATAATATCTTGTTTAAGACCCGGCGAGTGCGCTCCTAATTTCTGTGATTTCTATATATATATATATATATATATATATATGTATGTGTGTGTATATATATATATATATATATATATATATATATATATATATATGTGTGTGTGTGTAAATATGTATTTTAAGACATACATATACATATAAACCCATAATCAGATATGTCTACATATGTGGACATATATATTAGTACATTGGACCCCTTTGAGGTCAAGTAGCTGAAAACATGAAAAATTATATTTATGTAATATTTATATTTATTAAAGTTTTTGTGTTTTTAGGGTAAATAGTTCACATTCCAATGTTCTTCACATAGGGGAATATGTTCTAAGTATTTATAAATAGATATTCTTATATATATTTGTATATATCTATACCTATATATAATCATCTATAGATATAATTTTAGATATATATTTTATGAAAATATGATCAGATCCATTGAAGTCTACAGTAGAATGCGTTAACACAGTATTGTAACTTCATCTTTTTGTGCACATCAGGTTAGCACAAGAGCAAAAATGTTTAACTTTAATCTTGTAATACGCATAATACACGACATGCGCAAAAAGCCGAAGTTGAGCAAAATACACTTTTAATGAGGGTGGTTTAATGCACTGTAAAAGAGTGCAGGGTGTCATCATGGATGGCATTTATTTTTCTCCATTAGTGCTGCAGAGCAGATATCTGGTATTATAACCCCAGGTAGAAAGATTTAATTTGTGTTCATTTTTAGAAGCTATTACAAATGGCTAGTAGGATTTTGGGTCCCTGGGGTGGAGCATTTTTGTGAGCAGTGTGGGTCAGTGCTCCACTCCACATTTTATATGCAGCACACCGGGTTGGGAATCCAGGCCAGGAGTTTAATGAAACCTTCAAACTATCGTCACCTGAGAGTGTTGATTAGCAGAGGCTGCCAATAAAAATGCCTCTAGCTCAGAGAGGGAGAGACACACAAGTAGAAGGCAGAGCGTGAAACTGCATGGTTTTTCCTGAGTGAGGAAATGTGTACAAATAATTATTTTGTTTTTAAATTGTTGGCCATGGATTAGCTAGCCTATTTTTTGTTTTTCTGTGAAAGTTATTGCTCAAAAGAGCGAGGATTTATTTTTGTTTATGCAAGCTTTATTGCCTTTTGTAAAAGACCTGTTTAAAGGGACAGTCAAGTCAAAATTAAACTTTCATGATTCAGATAGGGCAAGCTATTTTAAACAACTTTCCAATCTACTTTTATCATTAAATTTGCTTTCAGCACTGATGGGCTAAAATGCAAATCTGTCAAAAGAACTTAGATAAGGGGGCAGTCTGCAGAGGCTTAGATACAAGGTAATCACAGAGGTAAAAAGTGTCGGTTATGCAAAACTAGGGAATGGGTAACAAAGGGATTATATATCTTTTTAAATAATAACATTTTTCAAGTAGACTGTCCCTTTAAATAGAGACTTCTGTCGAACACACTACACTTGTTCTTATACCTTCAATTATCACACGCTATAAATAAATAAATACAGACAGGGTATTTCATCCTTTACAAACACCACTCTAGAACAAATTATATTGGCTCCAGGGAGAAACAAAAAAATGATCACGAGACTGTATCTGGCTATTCAAGAGGCAAGAAACAAAACAAAACCGGTGCTACACAACAGATGGGAACAGGATCTAAATATAACCTACAATGAGGACGAGTGGAGACAAATCTTTTCATCAATAAGCAAAAGCTTAATAGGGGCAGATCTTATTGAAAATTCAATAAAAACGGCATATAGATGGTACCTTACACCTCTGAAAACTTCACACTAGGTTTTGCAAAGTAATAGATTATGCTATCGAGGATGTTCGGAGATAGGTACATATTTCCATATGTGGTGGGGTTGCCCAAGAATACAACACATATGGGATAAACTAACACAACTGATAAAAAGAATACTAGATGACTCATTTACACTTTCAGCCTCGAAGGCTCTGCTGCATACTCCTATAGAACTGTTAAATTCTGCAACTAATAAATGGGTTAACATAATGTGCACAGCAACTAGAATATGTATAGCCAGGAAGTGGAAGGTGGGAGCACCGGAATGGAAGGAAGTACTTGATAAAATTGAAGACATATATACTATGTCTGAATCGGCAGCTTGGCAGCAGGGAACTTCGGAAAGCTTTCAAAATATATGGATCCACTGGATCCTAGGTAGGCAAGAATAGATAGTGTCGCCAGGTACTCACCTAGATAATCAGTATTGTCCTGTGGGGTCACATAAAACAAGAGGCATGGAAAATTACTTAAAGTTGGAGAAGATCTATATAAGGCATTTTAAAAGTAGCGACACTGCTCGATGGGTAAGGTTCATAGTTCAAACTTTTACTTAGGTTAGAAGTTTATTGTTTAGAAGGGAGATTAAGAGGGGGGAGGAGGGGGGGCAGGAAACTGGAAAAACTGAAAGGATCAGTGTGATGGACATCTTTTTCTTTTCCTGAATATGGGAATATATTTTAATGTAAATTTTCACACTGTAATGTCACGCTGTATATGTTGTGAATCCTTAATAAAAAATATTTCAACTAAATAGAGACTTCTGTGACTTTTAAAGACTGAGTTGTGTTGCTAGTCCCTGGAAAAATAGTACAGATAAGAGGTGCTATTGTCACAGCAAGTATTACAATTTGAAAGTAAATTGTTTGCAAGCAAAACCCCATGCGTGCTAAAATATCACTAACATTCCAGATCTATTTTTAAAAAGAGAAGAGCTTACCATCACTTTAAAGGGACAGTCAACACCAGAATTTTTGTTGTTTTAAAAGATAGATAATCCCTTAATTTCCAATTCCCCAGTTTTGCATAACCAACACAGTTATAATTATACAAGTTTTACCTCTGTAATTACCTGGTATCTAAGCCTCAGCAGACTGCCCCCTTATTTCAGTTCTTTTGACAGACTTGCAGTTTAGCCAATCAAAGCTGTCTCCATGGTAAATTCACGTGCATGAGCTCAATGTTATCTATATGAAACACACAAACTAACACCCTCTAGTGGTGAAAAACTATCAAAATGCATTTAGATTAGAGGCGGCCTTCAAGGTCTAAGAAATTAGCATATGAACCTCCTAGATTTAGCTTTCAACTAAGAATACCAAGAGAACAAAGCAAAATTGGTGATGAAAGTAAATTTGAAAGTTGTTTAAAATGACATGCCCTACTTGAATCATGAAAGTTTTTTTGAGACTTGACTGTCCCTTTAACAATTTCATATAATTTATATTAATGTTATAATAACCACTTTTAAATCTCTTATAACAATATTTAAATGATTTTATTTAAGAAGTATAGTTATTCGTAATTTAAAAGTGCAATTTTTAACCATATTTTTTTAAACTTTTTATTAAATGAAAGATGCATGTTTTTAAACATGTGAACTGAGCATATGCAAGAACTTTTAATATTGACAGAAAGCCATAAAAACAGCCAAGAAATGCTAAATGAAACAGCCAGAAATAAGATATCAATCAATCCAAGATATAGAATTTGAAAAGTAAAAAAATAGTAGCATCAAATTGTCCCCATGGCTGCCACATCCTGCACATTTTATTATTATCATAATCGGTTATTTGTAGAGGCCTGTGCATGATATTTGTATGATAGAACTATTTATTTTAGTTTATTAGGGCTCAGCTATCCTCAAAAACTAGGTAAACTCTGTAAAAGTACATATTTCTTTGAAATGAACAACTGTAAGGGCAGGAGAGTCTATGGAAACATGCAGAAGAGTTGTATGTAGCGGTGGGAGACTGTTGGGGGGGTTAAGAGTAGGAGAGTACCTGGGGATGTGCACAAGTGGTGGATGGGCAGCTGTATGTGGAAGAGGAGTGTGTGGGTAACAGTAGGTAAGCACTTGATGGGTGTTTGTAAGGGTGGTAAGAGTACCTGTGTGTAAGTAAAGGAAATATGTGTGTAAGAATGGGAGACTGCATGGGGATGTATATAATAGCAGAAAAGCTCATGGGGGTTTGGATAAAGATGTGTAAAGTGTGTGTGTATGTAAGTGTATGTGTAAGGTTGTGTGTGTGTTGTACAGTGTGTGTAAGGGTATGTGTGTGTGTAAGGGTTTGTTTGTGTGTGGGGGGGTGGTTGTGTGTGTAAGAGAGGGTGTGTGTGTGTGTGTGTAAGAAAGGGTGTGTGTGGTGGGGGTTGTGTGTGTAAGAGAGGGTGTGTGTAAGGGTATGTGTGTGTGGGGGTTTGTGTGTGTGTGTGTGTGTAAGAGAGAGTGTGTGTGTGTAAGAGAGTGTGTGTGTAAGGGTATGTGTGTGTATGTTTGTGTAAGGGTATGTCTGTGTGTATGTGTGTATGTAAGGATATGTGTGTGTGTGTGTGTAAGAGAGAGTGTGTGTGTGTGTAAGAGAGAGTGTGTGTGTGTGTAAGGATATGTGTGTGTTTGTAAGAGAGTGTGTGTGTGTGTAAGAGTGTGTGTGTGTGTGTAAGGGTATGTGTGTGTATGTTTGTGTAAGGGTATGTCTGTATGTATGTGTGTATGTAAGGATATGTGTGTGTGTGTGTGTAAGAGAGTGTGTGTGTGTAAGAGAGTGTGTGTGTGTGTAAGAGAGGGTATGTTTGTGTGTGTGTGTGGGGGGGGGTTGTGTGTGTGTGTGGGGGGGGTTGTGTGTGTAAGAGAGGGTGTGTGTGTGTGGGGGGGGGTTTGTGTGTGTAAGAAAGGGTGTGTGTAAGGGTATGTGTGTGTAAGAGAGGGTATGTGTGTGTAGGGGGGTGGGGGGTGTAAGGGTATATGTGTGTAAAGGTGTGTTTCTGTCCAATCTGTTCATCAATGATCAGCAAGTCTGTATTGACAGTATTGACAGGTCTCAGACTCAGAGCTTGTTAGTTTTACAGTAAAACCACTGTGCCTGCCTCTCCTGGTTACTGTTTAAAGGGACATTGTAGTGCAAAAATGGCACACTGTCATTTCTTAGAATACACCATTTGTCATTTTTGCACAAGTAAAATTCCATTAACATTTCATTACTGCCATATTATGTATACATTTTTTGAAGACAATCCCTTTAGGTGCTAAAATAGGAGAGTGATGTGCAATAAACATGCTTTGCTATGCCATTACCATTTCTGGCAGCATCCCCTAAAAGATTCTATAAAATGTCTAGTGACCCCTTTATAACTGGCCTTACTTGGCCTCAGCAGAGAAGAAAACCTAGGTTACAACTTGGCGGCACTTATTGCTTTATTAACACAAATATTTTAGATTTATAAACTAATATATTTTAAAAGATACATCTGCATATTATCTTTGCTTCAAATGCATCATACTATCTAGCATTTGAGTAATGTTTCGTGTCTATTTAATAATTCATTTAATAATTAGGTCTAGTGTAGATTTCTTGCAGGCGAATTACTGGGTGCAAAGCACTCCTTACCTTAATCCTGTTGGCGCATAACTTTACAAAGTTATTAATGTGTCTCTCTCCACCAGTAAGACAGTGGAAGTTTTCCTTATTAGCCATTTATCTTCACTTAGAATATAGAACGCACTCTCTTAAATTTAGGACACCCCAAGATTTGCCCGTTTGCAGGAGTGTGATATAACCAGCCATTACAAGTGGCTGGTTATTGTTACCACAAGCTCATGGTAGCAATTAGCACTCAGAAAATTAACGAGAGATTAATGAATAAATTAATAAAAAACAACTGCACTAGGCAGAACGAGGGTCCCATTGGAGCCTATGGAAGCGCGCTTTTGTTTCCATTGCACTTTACTTGTAATACCAGTGCATATTGGCATGTGCTGGTATTATTTAATGGAGACGTGCTAATATCATTAGGGAGCAAACGATATTTAGTGCTCCACTTGTAATCTAGCCCAATATTAGTGATTTCTAAAGTTGCATTAGCTACACAGATACCCCTTGTCAACTGTCTGATTTGCCTAATGAAAAATCTGTCAAGAACTAAGTGTTAATATATCACATATATTCCCTTTCACACACGCATATATATGTATATATTAACTTTATTTGTGTGCTGACCACTTTTTTAATCTCTTTCTCAGCTCTTTGTAATAGATAATGGAGCAGATGACTGGAGGATTGCAATGACATATGAACGCATCTTCTATATCAGCCTGGAGTTGCTGATTTGTGCCATCCACCCCATCCCTGGAGAGTACAAGTTCTTCTGGAACGCTCGACTGGCCTTCTCCTACACACCTTCCCAAGCGGAGGCTGATGTGGACATCATTCTCTCCATCCCCATGTTCCTGAGGCTCTACTTGATTGCCCGGGTTATGCTTTTGCACAGCAAGCTTTTCACGGACGCTTCATCTCGCAGTATTGGAGCACTAAATAAGATAAACTTTAACACACGATTTGTGATGAAAACTTTAATGACAATCTGTCCTGGAACGGTGCTTCTGGTCTTCAGCATATCTCTGTGGATTATTGCAGCCTGGACAGTCAGAGTGTGTGAAAGGTGAGTATATGACACGGGGTGTAAGAGAAATGGTATCATTGCCATGAGTAAAAATATTTGCATATTTTTGCACCACATAGTGTAGAACTGACCTCTGAAGTGGGACAACCAATACATACTCTTTGTAACCTTGAACACCCAAACAATCTTATTAGCAGCATCCATGAGTATTCATTTCCATCTAAAGGGGAGGAGAGTCCACAGCTTCATTCATTACTGTTGGGAATTAAGGACCTGGCCACCAGGAGGAGGCAAATACACCACAGCCAAAGGCTTAAATACCTCCCCCACTTCCCTCATTCCCTAGTCATTCTTTGCCTTTCGTCACAGGAGGATGACAGAGAAGTGCAGAGGATTTGGAGTAGTCTCTTATGGAGGGTAGTACTCTTTGCAGTGGGACTGGAGTTTTAAGTAGTCCTGTCAGCCTCTCAGTGAGAGCCTGGGCAAAAGTTAGAGTCCGGAGATGCAGGGAGAGTCTTTCTGCGAAACCATCCCGATATTAACAGCTCCACAAGCAATCAGCGTTGACGAGTTTCGTTGCCTGCTTTCTGCACTCAAGTCCATGTCAGGAGCGAGGCTACTAACCTGTCACACTTGAAGGGCCGTGTTCCTGTTCCACGGCGTTGATTCTGGTAAGATCGTTTGTGAAACCTTTTATCTTTAAGGAATCAAGGGTTAATATTCCTGGAAAGGGGATTATTGAACAGGGGGGTTATACATGATATTGTTTATTGTGTCATTGCTGCATTATGTGTGAGATGAGGCTCTGGCAATGTGTGGAACTTCAGGTTACTGGCGGTCCTTTTTGGCGCGTTTTCTCCTTAGTGCAGGGGCGGTCCTGCCAGGCATTCCATGTGACCGGGTGTGCCTATCTCTCTTCCTCTGTTGATCAGCGTGCAGGAGACGAAACGGTTTCTGTAGTCCAGGTCCTAGGAGGTGGTGAGTGCCCCAGCCATTGGAGGTATAAAGGTGCCTATTTATAAGTTAATCTAGTCTGTTATAAAAGCGCAAGCTATGGAGGACTCTGATGCATTAGAGGGTTCTCCCTCTTTAACAAAGTCTCATTCCTGTGTTTATTGTGAGGAGGTTCTGGTAGATCAGCCTGCTCATGTTCCACATGCCTTGATAAAGTTACAACATCTAAATGTAAACGGATGTCTAGTACTACTGAGCCTGAGCCGTCCAGCTCTGAGGGTTCCTTGTCCTGTGAGGTGCGTTCCCTGCATTCATCTCCAATTGCACATGCAGCACCCCAGGGTCCAACAATTACTCCTTCGGGAGAGATTCGTTGGCCGTCAGACTTTGCAAACCAACTGGAATCGGCAGTTTCAAAAGTGATGCATGCCTTACCACGTTGTGCTAAGCGCAAGCGTAGGGTGTACCATTGCGGCCCGGCCCCGGGGTTGTCTACGCCGATGGAAATCCCAGAGGCATTATAAAATGACGACACCCACTCCGAATCTTCGGAGGAGGCCCCTTTTGGGTCGGAGTCCGTGTCATCTAAACCTCCGGCTGCGGAGGAGCCTGATTTTAGGTGTAGGATGGAGAATTTGCGCTTTTTGTTGAAGCAGGTGCTTGCTACTCTGGAGGTTCCGGAGAGATAATCTGCCCCCTACTTGGTCTGCGGACATGACCTCTAAGTCGAGGCTGTTGTCCCTGCCTTTTCAAGGAAAGATTCTGTTTGGTCCAGGATTGGATTCGATCATATCCACGGTTACGGGAGGCAAGGGAGCTTTCCTCCCGCAGGATAAGAAGGCTAAGCCTAAGAGATCTACTTTTCATCCCTTTTGTGCGGATAAGGCCCAGCGCCAGCAGCCCGCCACGAAAACGGACCAGTCCAAGGGAACTTGGAAGCCGTCTCAATCTTGGAACAAGTCTAAGCAGAGCAAGAAGTTCGCAGAGATGAAATCGGCATGAAGAGGCGGCCCCGACCAGTCTCTGGACCAAGTAGGGGGCAGATTATTTCTCTTCTCAGAAGCTTGGTTGCAGGACGTTCAGGACCCTTGGGTTCTGGAAGTGGTCACCCAGGGTTACAGGATAGGGTTCAGATCCCATCCGTCCAGGGGCATATTCCTCCTGTCAAACCTGTCTTCAAGACCAGAAAAGAGAGGCCTTTCTAGATTGTGTGAGAGATCTTGCCTCTCTCGGCATTGTCGTACCAGTACCCCATGCAGAAAGGGGTCTAGGGTACTATTCCAATCTTTTTGTGGTTCCAAAGAAGGAGGGCACGTTCCACCTGATTTTGGACCTAAAGTGTTTAAACAAGTTTCTGAGTGTTCCATCGTTCAAAATTGAATCTATCCTACCCCTAGTTCAAGAGGGACAGTTCATGACGACAGGCACCGTCGCTCAGTCTCGCAGAGGATCATTTGAGGGCTCTTCTTCTTTTGCTCCAATGGAAGAGCAACTCAGGAAAGAGTTCCCTGGTTCCCAGCAACAGGGTGGAAGGGTGGAGTTCCTGGGCACGATAATAGACTCTATGTCCATGAAAATATTTCTCACAGACCATCGACACAGGAAGATTGCATCCACCTGTCTTGCCCTTCAGTTCTCCTCAAGCCCCTCTGTGGCTCAGTGTATGGAGGTGATCGGACTCATGGTTTCAAGCATAGACGTCATCCCATTTGCCATTTCAGACCTCTTCAATTGTGCATGTTGAGACAACAGTGATCATTCAGATCTATCACAGCAGATATCCATGGATGCTCGGACTCGGATCTCCCTCTCTTGGTGGATCCGTCCGGAGCAACTGTCCATGGAGACATCCTTCTTGAGACCGTCCTGAGAGATTGTGACCACGGACGCCAGTCTGGCAGGATGGGGGGCTGTTTGGGGTGCCAGCATGGCACAAGGAAAATGGTCCTGGGAGGAGTCTCTCCTTCCAAAAATTAATCTGGAACTCCAAGCGCTCTACAATGCTCTGAAGGCATGGCCTCCTCTGGGGTCGTTCAGCTTCATCAGATTCCTGAACGACAACATTACGTTGGTGACTTACATCAACCATCAGGGGGGTACGAGGAGCTCCCTAGCAATGAGGGAGGTGTCTCAGATCTTGAAGTGGGCAGAGTCCCACAGCTGCTCGCTCTCAGCGATTCACATTCCAGGTGTAGACAACTGGGAAGCAGACTTTCTCAGCAGACAATCCTTCCATCCGTGGGAATAGTCTCTTCACCCCAAGGTGTTTGCGGAGATTTGTCTCAGATGGGCCACGCCGGAGATAGATCTCAATGACCTAAATATGTATAGCTTAGAGGAGAGAAGGGAAAGAGGTGATATGATAGCAACTTTCAAGTACATTAAAGGGTTTAGTAAAACTGAGGCTGTGGGTATTTTACATAAAATGGAAAATTCAAGAACAAGGGGTCATGAGCTCAAGCTAAAGGGTAGTAGATTCAGAAGTAATTTGAGGAAGCACTTCTTTACTTCCTCAAGAGGTAGTAGCAACAAACACTGTGGGGGACTTTAAAAATGCATGGGACAAGCATAGGGCTATCCTACGAACTTGATAAGTTTATACTGTTAGGTAAGGTCGGGCAGACTTGCTGGGCCTATGGCTCTTATCTGCCGTCAATATCTATGTTTCTATGTTTCTATCTGATGGCATCCAGACTCAATTGCAAGCTACCCCTATACGGGTCGAGGTCCAGGGATCCCCAGACAGAGCTGATAGATGCCTTAGCGGTACCTCGGGGGATCAGCCTAACTTACATTTTTCCACCGTTACCACTTCTATCTCGTGTAGTGGCACGCATCAAACAGGAGCGAGCTTTGGCCATTCTGATTGCTCCATCGTGGCTGCGGAGGACGTGGTTTGTGGATCTGGTAGGAATGTCATCCTCTCCACTGTGGAGGTTTCCCTGTCGCAGGGATCTGCTGGAACAGGGCCCTTTTCAACATCAGAATCTAGATTCTCTGAGGCTGACTGCATGGAGATTGAACGCCAAGTCTTGGCCAAGAGAGGCTTTTCTGAAAATGTGATTGATGCTCTAATTCAGGCAAGGAAGCCAGTCACTCATCGCATCTACCATAAGGTGTGGAGGACCTACTTGTCCTGGTGTGAGAAGCATGGATATCCATGGCACAAGGTGAAGGTATCCAGGATTCTGTCCTTTCTCCAAGATGGTTTGGAGAAGGGTTTTGCCGCCAGTTCCTTAAAGGTACAGATATCAGCATTATCCGTCTTGTTGCATAGGAGGCTCGCTGAGCTCCCTAACATTCAATCTTTTGTTCAGGCTCTGTCTAGAATCAGGCCTGTCTTTAGACAGTCTGCTCCTCCATGGAGCTTTAACTTGGTCCTTAGGGTATTGCAGAAGGTTCCGTTTGAGCCATTGCATTCCGTTGACATTAAGATTCTGTCCTGGAAGGTTCTCTTCATGTTGGCTATTGCATTGGCACGCAGAGTATCTGAATTGGCTGCCTTGCAATGTGAGCATCCTTATCTGGTTTTTCATGCGGATAAGGCTGTACTTCGCACTGGTTTCTTCCCAAGGTTGTGTCTAACCGTACCATCAAGCAGGAAATAGTTGTTCCTTCTTTGTGTCCTAACCCTTATTCTTCTAAGGAGAGGTTACTTCATAACCTGGATGTGGTTCGTGCCTTAAAGTTCTATCTTCAGGCTACGAAGGATTTCAGACAGTCTACATCTCTTTTTGTGGTGTATTCAGGGAAGCGCAGAGGGCATCTTCTACTTCTTTGTCCTTTTGGTTGAGGAGCTTGATTCGCTTGGCCTATGAGACAGCGGGACATAAGCCTCCTCAGAGGATCACGGCTCATTCAACTAGAGCTGTGGCTTCGTCTTGGGCCTTCAAGAATGAGGCCTCTATGGAGCAAATTTGTAAGGCGGCTACCTGGTCCATCTTACACACTTTTACAAAGTTTTACAAGTTTGACGTTTTTGCTTCTGCGGAAGCTGTTCTTGGGAGAGAGGTTTTGCAGGCTGTGGTGCCCTCAGATTAGGGTCCGCCTTTTACCCTCCCGGTTTCATTCAGTGTCCTCTAGAGCTTGGGTATATGTTACCAACAGTAATGAATAAAGCCGTGGACTCTCCTTCCCTTTAGATGGAAAACATAAATTATGCTTACCTGATAATTTAATTTCCATCGAGGGGAGGAGAGTCCACGGCTGCCGCCCGTAGCTCCGATGGGCGGACCTAAATTTAATTAATCTTCTGGCACCATTTATACCCTGATATTGCTCCTACTGTTCCTTGTTCCCTCGGCAGAATGACTGGGGGATGAGGGAAGTGGGGGAGGTATTTAAGCCTTTGGCTGGGGTGGCTTTGCCTCCTCCTGGTGGCCAGGTTCTTAATTCCCAATAGTAATGAATGAAGCCGTGGACTCTCCTCCTCTCGATTGAAATGAAATTATCAGGTAAGCATAATTTATGTTTTTATTATTATTTATAAACTTTGTGGCATTAAACTACTTAGGGCCAAATTACAAGTGGAGTGCTATTGTTAGCGCGAGGAGCGTGAACGCGAGATCCGTGCTGTTCAAATTACTGCAAATTTGTTTGTGCGAACTTGCGGTAATTTACTATCCCTACATTTTCTATGGGTAGCGATGAATGGTAATATGCGCTCGTATTACAAGTTGAAAGTAAATGTGATTGCACAAATGGTTGTCCTTCATCCCAGCGGCGGTCCATCTTCTTATCTTCATCCCGGCAGCAGCAGTGGCGGCGGTGATTTTCATCCATCTTCAAAGCTTCAACACGGAGGTTCTCTTCATGTGGTCACCAGTCGCACACTAAATTTTGAATGTGAGGTACCCCTTTTATATAGGGGTACCCTTGCATTCCTATTGGCTGTTTTTCATGTTCAAATTCAAATCAGCCAATGAAATAAAAGCTTTCTCTACAGCCAATAGAATGAAAGCTTTCTCTATAGGCTGAGTTAAATTATTTTTTTTAAGATAAGGGAGTTTTTATTTTTTTTACACTGGCGAGCAAAAAAGCTAATTGCCAGTTTAAGGCAATTCCAGCCAAATACTCTTTTCAGAGTAGTTGTTTTTAGTGGGGGGGTTAATGTTAGAAGGTGTACATTTTTATCACAAAAAGAGCTTGATCACTTTAGGACAATCCCTTACCAATGACTCTTCCTTTTAAGGGCGATTTGTAGTTTAGTTTTAAAATAGTTTTTTTTTTTTTTTTGGGTTAGGGGTTTTTATTTTGAGGTTTTAGAATATGCATAACTCATTTTTATTTTCGGTAATTTTGTTTAATGTTAGGGTTTGTTATTTTTTGTAATCTTATTTTTTTTTTTTTTAAAGGGATAGGAAAGTCAGAATTAAACTTGCATACAGATAGAGCATGCAATTTTAAAACACTTTTAAATTCACTTCTAGTTTCAAATGTGCTTCATTCTCTTGGCATCCCTTGTTGAAAAATAATATGTACATATCCTATACTAGTGGGAGTTAGCTGCTGATTGGTGCCTGCACACATTTGTCTCTTGTGATTTGCTAACTAGATGTGTTCAGCTACAAGTCAGTAGTGAAATGCTGTTTTTTTAACAAAGGATAACAAGAGAATTAAGCAAATTTTATAATAGAAGTAATTTGGAAAGTCGTTTAAAATTGTTTTATCCAAATAATGAAAGAAGACTTTAAGGTTTTCTGTCCCTTTAAGTAATGTAAGGCTTTTTTTTTGGGGGGGGGGTTGGTAACGGTAGGTTTTTTTGTTTTTTTAAAGGTAAGATTAGATTTATTTTTTACTTTCACAGTTAAATTTTTATTTTTTTAAAGGTAGTTATTTATTTTGGGTTAACTTAGGGGGTTTATATGTTAGTGGGTTATTTTATGTTGGGGGCTGTCGGCTTAAGGGTTGATAGTGTAGTGGGGACTTTGTGGTGGGCTATGTGTCGGTTTATGGGTTATTAGAGTAGGGGTCTTATGGCGATTCCGGTTAGCGCATGAATAGGGTGACTTCTATGGGGGAATAGGTTATCGCGATAGTGTAAGTTCGGCTTTTTGCGCTCATCTGGTTAGTGCTGGATTGATAACTTTTTACTTTCAGTTTGTAAAACCAGCACAACCCAAAGAGCGCAAAAAGTTTACTTCTAGCGCAGTAAACACTTTAGCGAAAGCGCTAAATTAGCGCTCTACTTGTAACCAACGCCTATTTAGCAAGTATAACAGAGAGGCTTAATTAATACATTTGGCCTATTACACTCCATGTAAGGAGGCTGCAAAGTGTACTGAATGTTACAATAGTGGAACAGCACTGCTTAAAAAAACATCTTTCTGTTTTTGTGCCAGATGATCAAAAACTTGATGACAAGAAGAGAAATCATGGAAATGTGTGTGTGTGTGTGGGGGGGGGGGGGGTTAAACATATTATATGTGTCTCTTCTTCATATCCAGAACTCTGCATAACTTTGCCTTTCTAAAAAATTTTGAGGGACCTCACAGCGCAGACAAGGCTTTTAAGATAATCTCGCCAGAGCAGAGAGTTTTAGATGGTCAGGCCCTTTTAATTTTGTTTATAGGGGTGTAAATTAAAATATATATATATATATATATACATACATTATTTACATTTATATTGTTTCATGTTAATAATTTTCATTAATGCAAACTCAGCCTTACTGAAAGTCGAAGCTTGTAAGCCTAGATTCTTGGTGGATAGTATAGATCCTTGTCTTGTATTGAAAGGTGAAGACAGCAGGTGCTTGGTGGAGATGGTGAGAATGTCTTCTTGATGATGAAAGTAGGGAGTTTATTGTACAGGTGGATACTAAGTGGTAAGAGTCGTGAGAGTAGGTGCTTGGTTAATAGAGAGGTGAAGGCGAAGAGGGCAAGGTTTGGGGGATATCTAGTAGGGGTTGAACGTTAAAAGTTGAAAGAGCAGTTGTCATGGATGAAAGTAGCAATACTATTGCTAAATGAAAGGTGAAATTAATAGGCAATTATGCTTGATAAATATTGTGAGATGGACTTGTACGAAAAGATAACTGATGTATATATTCTAAGCTTGTATATTTCAAAGGAAGGTGGCAAAAAGTGAAAATGATGTATGGCTCCCTGCTGATCATGGGGTGTATTTGGTGCTGATGAGACTCCTAAGCTGAACAAGGATGCATGAGTCATGAGGTCAGAGTTAGCAGAAGTAAAGTGAATAAGTATTAAAAAAAGATTTTTCAGCAGTGAATGGGAAGAAATTTAGAAAAGGTGAAGAACATCTATGGTTAGTATTGAGCATAGAAGAGAAAGGTTATCTTTGTTAACTCAGAGAGCAAGTTGATGTGTTACTTTTGAAAGAATGACACATTATTTAAGTCACTGAATCAGAAGATACTGAATGATTGTGTCAGGAGTTTAACACTGGGCCTTTGCTGGTTAAAGGGGCCATTGGGCTTATCTGTGTTATTTCCTAATGTAATTGATGTGGCTCTTCTTTACAGTTCTCATATTTTGTCAATTTAGTATTTTGCAATGTTCATCCAGATTCACTATGTTGTGAATAGTTTTGAGACACTTTATTACTCTGATTGTGCTTAATTCTTGCTTTAAACTTTCCTTATTTCAAGTGGTTATTTTGGCTACCTTTTGGCTTCCATTCTACTTTAGAATTTTGGTAATGCATTCCACAATTATGTCATCTTTGTCTTTCTGCCCTCATCCTGTCGAGTCAAGTGACAGACATTTGAAACTACCCTTCAACAAGGCCATTTCATACCACACCTGCAGAAAATCTGCCCAGCAAGTGTCTGCCCTGGCCCAGAGGATCACTGCAGTTTGATTTATCATCAGAAGTAGAAATGCCAGGCAGAGCATTTGAGAAACATAAGTATAAATACCTGTGCTTCCATTGTTAGATATATTTTGGAATAATAGGCATTATCAGGTAATTCTGTGCATACATGACAGGCCAGCGCATAATTGAGACTTTTGCTTGTTGATGTCCTTGTCATACTCTTCCTAATGCAATGCATATTTGTGCATGTGTACCTATTACTTCTTAGCCAGAGCAGTGCTAGATATATTATAATACAGCTTGGTAGCTTGGTCCTGGATGCAGTTTCTAAACGATTTATTTCACCCTTCACTATTTGTTGCAACCTTCAGTGATATTTTCAAATTGTGCGGCCAATGCAAAACATTTAAACTTGTTTTTTTTTTTTCTCAACAAAGTAGTAGTTTAGAGGTAGCTGCCTTCCCATGAAGATAACACTTTGCCAGTTGTCTTTAATTGACTGTGCGGTTGCTTATTGTGTTCCTGGTTCAGTTAGGCTTGGATTGTAGATGCAGATAGTATTCTTGTTAGCTTGTTATACTGGTCTTCTTAAGTTGTGGTCACTTTGGGTCTGTTTGGTCTTGCTTTGGATGAAAATTATTTGGTTTCAGAAAACCTCTTTAGTGTGCATTGTACTGCTGCCTTATAAATATACAGGTTAGCTGTAATTTGGCACTGGTAAAAATTTTCATCATTCAGGGGAACAACTTGTCCTCGAATTGCTTCATTAAGCTCCATTGACAACAAAAAGTATTTCAACTAATGCCGTTCTTCAAAGGCCATAACAGGAGCACTAGTAGAAGCACTAACAGAATGGTATTACTAGATTTAATATCAGGTGTTAATCATTAAAGATATATATATCTCACATGTTATCATTTGATTAACATATATGATGTCACAACACTTTTAACAGAGTTAATGTATTCATAACGAATAAGTATCAATTACAATACTGTACTATGTTGCAATTATATGCATACATGTACTTTTTCATTTTATTTTACTTATCCATGCTTGCTCATATTTTTCAGGCTGTGAAAATTTCCCTCTATATTCTTGAGACAGTTCTATCTATCTCATCTAATTGTTCAGAAGCATACCAACTGCCTCAGTTACCTATTCTTCATACCTTGATGCATTTCAGACTGAATAGAGCAGCTGAATATAGCAAACCCAAGAAATATTCATTA
Organism: Bombina bombina; assembly: GCF_027579735.1. NCBI lineage: Eukaryota > Metazoa > Chordata > Amphibia > Anura > Bombinatoridae > Bombina > Bombina bombina. The sequence continues at coordinate 1,379,204,758 of NC_069499.1, read as the reverse complement.
TATTATCATATTCCACTTTATATTCATCTTATTTGGATCACTCTCCTAAGGTTACAAATGATGATACTGATAACCCTGGTCCATTTTGAGATCCTATGGATAGAAAAATGGAGACAAACATTAAGAGAACAATTTAGTTTTTTAAAGTACAATATGTCACACCCTAGTGGCTATGTCTTTTAATATCAAAGCCATCCCTAATAAAACATCTCATGGTAGGTATACCAAGGCTATGCTAGACCCAGCTATGCCAGACCCTTGTAAAGCCACTAGTACTACATACCTAATGAAGCTTGGCATGGTGGCAGATAATATTAACAATACTGTGTTTAGGTTGCAGCATTTTGGAACAGATGCCAGTTTCAAAACAAATATTTTTTACTTCCTTTTGGGGTTAATATGCTGTTTTGACAGAGCCTAGCTTGATTGATTTCGAAGCATATTGCATTCCTTTCAGCCGTGTTTTCAATCTCAATTTTCAAGATTTATTTATAAAATATTTTACCAGGAAGGATACATTGAAATTTCTGTCGTTTTCAAGTATGTCCTCGGACCGCAAAACATTGCATTGATACAATAGGGTACAATAAAATACAAAAACAATAATAATACACAATATATGCAAACATTTAACATAGAGCAGGTACGAAATATTTAATCAACCATGACAGGAGCATTCTGTTTTGAGATATGTATAGAGGGATCTCTTAGGATTTTAGGCTTGGGGAAGTTTTTAAAGTGTGAGGGAGGTCATTCCATAATTGTGGCGCTCTGTAGGAAAAGGATCGAGCTGCTTTCTTTTTGTATTGAGGCAAGCTAAATAATGTGCTGTTATTGGATCGGAGGTTATAGGAGGTGGGAATAACAGGGGAGAGCATTCTGTTCAGGTAGGGTGGGAGCTTCCCAGAAAGGCTCTTAAAGACAAGGCAGGAAAGATGGAGGGTGCGTCTGGAGTCCAGCGACAGCCAGTTTAGTTCTTTTAGCATGTCACAATGGTGGGTCCTGTAGTTACATTGTAGCACAAAGCGGCAGAACGAGTTATATAATGTATTTAGTTTATTAAGGTGAGTTTGTGGAGCAGGTGCATATACTATGTCCCCATAATCCAAGATAGGTATCAGCATTTGCTGTACAATCTTTTCCTTTACTGTAGGGCTGAGGCAAGATTTGTTTCTGTACAGGGCAAGTTTTTCTATGTGGAGTCCAAAAGATATATTGGGGTCTAACAACATACCTAAGTATTTAAAAGAGTGGACTGCGGTCAGCGTGCAATTGGATTTTGTTTTGATGTGAAGATGGGAATTTTGTAATTTTTGTAATTTAGGTCCCGTTCCAAAGATCATTGTGACAGTTTTGTCAGTGTTTAGGAAGAGTTTGTTTTTCGAGATCCACTTTTCTACCTCTGTGAAACTGGTCTTGCAGCACTGCTTCAAGCTGCGGCAGATCACATTTGTTTGCATAGATTACCGTGTCGTCTGCATACATGTGTACAGTTGAGGATTTGCAGACTTTAGGCAAATCATTTATAAATAATGTGAATAGTAGGGGGCTGAGAATTGAACCTTGGGGAACACCACACGTGACTGGGAGAGGGAGTCACTGTTAGAAACAGAGACATATTGTGATCGATCCGATACATATGATTTAAACCAGGTTAACGGGCGATCAGCAATACCAGAGTTTTTTAGTTTGAGAAGTAGTATGTCATGGTCCACTGTGTCAAAAGCCTTAGCAAAATCAAGGAAAATAGCTCCAGTTAGGTCTCCTTGTTCCATGCCAGTTTGGATGTCGTTGCAAACTTTTAGGAGGGCAGTTGTAGTGGAGTGATTCGGTCTAAAACCTGATTGATCAGGGGTCAGATAGTTAGAAAGTTGATAATACTCGCATAATTGCGTATGGACACATTTTTCTAAGATTTTTGACAATACAGGGAGCAATGATATAGGGCGATAGTTAGAAACCAAGGTTAACTCCCCACTTTTATGAATAGGCACTACTCTTGCAGTTTTCCAGAGTTTGGGTATGTATCCAGACACCAAGGATTTGTTAATTAGGGTTGTGACAGGCTTAGCAATTTCCGGCGCACTGAGCTTCAACAGCATTGCTGGGATTTAATCAGGTCCTGACTGGTTTTTCATTTTTAGATTATTGAGGTGTTTCTTAATGACATTGAATGGTACAGGTCTAAAATTGAACTTCTCTATATTGGGTCTTTGCTGTTTTAGTGGGGCCTGATCCACATTTGTAGCTTCAGGATGTGTGCCATTTATTAGTTTGTCAATCAGGGTGGTGGAGCATCCGACAAAATAATTGTTAAAGGCATTTGCTACTTCTAAGGGGAGTTCCAGGTTTTGGTTATCCACATTGACAGTGGAGGCTTGGGAGTGGATTGGTGGATTTTGTAAGTTATTTATGAGTTTCCAAAACTTTCTAGGGTTAGATATATTATTGTGCAGATTTTCACAGAAATATTGTGCCTTAGCCAATTTTGTTTGTTTAGTACATATATTTTGCCATTGTCTATATACACAGTGATCATTCATAGAGCCAGTATGCTTGAACTTTGACCACAATGAATCCCAAAATTGGTACATTTGAATGAGGTCAGCTGTGATCCAATTCAAGTGTGCTCCTTTTACTCTCACCTTACGCAGCGGGGCATGTAAATTCCAAACTTGTAGGAGTTCAGACTGAAAGAATTCAACTGCAGAGTCTAGATCTGGGATTAGGTTTAATCTGTGCCAGGGGAGGTTCTTGATGTCATTTAGAAATGATTGAAGATTAAATTTTTTAAAGGACCTGGTGATTTTAACCTTGGGAGAGGATTTAGTAGCCTTTATTTTGCGCACACAGTACACTAAGCAGTGGTCACTGAAATTGTTAGGGAGAACACCTGCCTCCTGGATTCGGTCGGGAGAAGTGGAGAGAATCCAGTCAAGCAGGGTATGATTATGGCTTTTGATGTTTATGCGAGTTGGGGAGGAGATTAATTGTGTTAGCTGCAAAGATTTAAACAGCGAGTGACGACTGTTATTTTTTGGATTCAGCCAATCGATGTTAAAATCTCCAAAAAACAAAATTTCACTTTTTGGGTTTTGAGTTATGGATTCACTAAGGAGCTGTGCTATGTCCGAAATGGAATGCACAGGGGAGCTAGGTGGGCGGTAGATTCCTGCAACAATGATTGATTTACTGCACGGGATCTCAATTTTGCCAGAAAGGAAATCAAAGGTGGCAGGAGAGCTAGATTTTTGTATGGCGGTGAACTTTGTGGAGTTGTCAACATAAATTACAATGCCGCCTCCTCTCTTTGCTCTGTCAATTCTATGGCATGAATACCCATGTATTGCAATGGAAGAGTCAGGTATTTTTGCAGTTAGCCATGATTCAGAGATCACAATGATTTTTGGCTTGTATTGTAAACACCAAGCTTGTAGTGCATCGATTTTTGGAAGTAAGCTGCGTATATTACAGTGCACAAAGGAGAGGCCTTTTTTAGCTGGAATGCTAGGAATGGAATTTGCTGGGGGACCAGGGTTAGACTCTACATCATTTGCAAGGGCAAGTAGCATAAGGAATAGGAATTTGGGCATAGTTTTTGTTTGGCTATATAGTGAGTGGCATACTTTCTAATTTTGTGCAGATAGCAAGTCTGTTGTTTGTAGAAGTCTCTGATGCCTCAACTTCAGGTTTTTTTTTATGTGATAAAGAAGTTACCTTTATAGAATTCAAGAATGCTCTGCCGACATATATTCTTTTGTCGGATATTTGTTTTTTGTAGATTTTGTATATTAGACAATATTTCACAATTGTTTCTATTTTTCTCAATCCAAAGATATTCATAGAGTTCTGACACAGTAATGCAAAACCAGGTTATACTTCCATTTGCTTCTGTTTCCCAAGAAAAAAAAAGGTTTGTGGCAAACTGTATTTTGAAATTGTGTATTGAACAAACATGAAAGTTCTGAATTGAATCTCTTTTGATGCTAATCAGTATCATTTTTCCAAAAGAGTATATGGTGGTGGTCCTCAGATACATATCATATTACAGTAGCTACTGCTTATCAGCATTCTGACTGCATGATGAGAAAGACAATTTTCAGTTTGTTTGTCCTTCGGGTTTCCAGTGTCCTCATGAACACTTACAAATGTTCAAGTAATATGTATTGCAGAACTCAGTATATCATTATCTGGATGCTACTTTAAGCATCATGACTTTGTCATGTCTTTTCTGGCCAAGCATGGTTGTATGTTCAATATGAAATACATATCCTATGTAAGAGTTTGTCATGACCAAATCTAGTCTAAATTATCATTCACTATTACCAGCCTGTGTCTTCTATGTTATATTCATATATTCTACCCATTAGCCAAGTTGTCTTTAGGTGCTATTTTTCCTAAAATGTGGGATTTCATCTCAGTAGGGTGTGTAGTGCATTTGTCACTATCACAGCAATATAAAATATTCATTGTGGATGGATGAGTTACAAAGGTGGTAAATTGAATACCAATATTGAACATGCCATCTGCAGCAGAAAATAGTGCCCTATTAAGAAAGTTAAATCGGTCTGCATGATAATCTAATAGTGGAATAGCCATGTGCAATCTTAAACACATATAACTATATTTCACTGGGCCTATTCTAATTGTTCAGGAGCTGAGGCAATGCATTGGGGGAAGTAATGATAAGCTTACTCATTGTTGGATGATTCATTATCATCCATACGTTCTTGCAGATTTCATCTATTTTCCTGTGCTTTAAAGGGACTTGAAAGTGATGTAGCATAACTGTAAAAAGCTGACAAGAAAATATCACCTGAGAATCTCTATGTAAAAAGGGAAGATATTTTAACTAATAATTTCTTCAGCTCACCAGAGTAAGTGCTCTGTGAACAGTTATGCTGCAGATGCTGTAAAGCTGCAAGTTGGGGAAAAAAACACAATAGCTAATCAGCATCAGCAGGTCATGCAATGCTTTGCTGTGATTTCATGAGATTTCACTATAATCTCATGAGATTTCACAGTAAACTTCCTTAAGGGACAGTTCACCCAAATTTTTTCTTCCCTTTAAATTATTCCCTGCTAGAGTGTGTTCAATTGTTTACAAGTAGCTCCTTTGTTCTTATTTCAGCATTTGAAATAGCTGATTTAGTCTGTGGTATCCTAACCTATTCTGACAGCCAGCAGAGGAAGTTACACTCTCAGTGGGGTGCAGGATAGTTAAGTAATACAATTATAATTCCATTGTTCTCTCTATGTATTGAGCTTTGGTGTTCCAGACAAATTTAAGATAAGGAAGCAAGTCTGTGTTCACAAAGTAATAACATAATAAGATCTGATATTACCTTTAGTTGAAATAGTTTTTATTGAGTGCAAGACATCACAACAAAATAAATGTACATGTAACAAATCTAGGCCACCAATGACCCAACCCACACCGGGTTTAACAATGTATGATGACATAGAAAGGTTTGAACAAAAATAAGAGACCCAGTCCGCTGTCGGGTCCTCGGCAGTCCAGTTGCACTTTTCTTTTCCTCTTTTTTTGTGAAAATACAATACAAAAATAAGGCAAAAGTATACAAAAGTAACAAAAATAAAAGCATATGTAATTTTAACATTAATAACAATAAACCTGTCAGAATGCTATGTGCTTAATTTTCAACCTCCTGTCTCTGGTCATCTCAGTCATGTCTTTATTTGTGCTATACTTTATGTCTGTTGCTCCTTCTCAGCCTCACTCTATTGTGTAGATTATCAGGAATTCCTATCAGCTCCCCCCATTATCCAGTAGAACCAGATTTTCCCAAAAGTGTCCATCTTATTTTGTAAGTGGGCAGCTGTCTCATGCATAGTGTACACACCGGCCAATTTGTTGGTTACCTCCGACCATGTCGGTACTGCTGTCTTCCAGTGTTTGGCTATTGTGGTCCTAACTGTAGTGAAGATTATTCTGAGAAAAGTATTTATGTGGGAATTGTATCCCTGGGTTCTAGTATTTAATAAAGCCTGAGGGGCACTGATGATTATTCGGTCTCCAATTAGGTTAGACAAGAGGTCTGAGGTCTGATCCCATATGTTTTTAACCTTGGGACATTCCCACCACATATGTATATATGTACCTTTGGTCTTACACCCTCTATAACAGAGATTGGAGTTCCCCTTTACCGAGTGTGCTACTCTCTCCGGACCCTGATATTACCTTTAAAGGGACAGTATACACAAATTTTAATATAACTGCATGTAATAGACACTACTATAAAGAATAATATGCACAGATACTGATAACTGATATAAAATATAGTATAATACTGTTTTAAAACTTACTTAGAAGCTTCCAGTTTAGCTCTGTTTGAAAGGTTACTGGAACACCCACTGCAAGTGAGAAATATTAGACCCCCCCCCCACTTCCTTTGCATATGAACAGAGCCTTTACACAAACAGGAGCAAGCTGGAGTAGGTATACGTCGGAATTCTCCTAAAATATAGTATAATACTGTTTTAAAACTTACTTAGAAGCTTCCAGTTTAGCTCTGTTTGAAAGGTTACTGGAACACCCACTGCAAGTGAGAAATATTAGACCCCCCCCCCCCCCACTTCCTTTGCATATGAACAGAGCCTTTACACAAACAGGAGCAAGCTGGAGTAGGTATACGTCGGAATTCTCCTAAAATTTTGGGGCTTGGTCAGGAGTCTGAAAATCAGAGCAATGTTATTTAAAAATAAGCAAAACTATCTATTTAAAAAAAAACCTTTATGGGCTATATAAATAGATCATCTATGCAAAGAAAAAAACAAGAGTATAATGTCCCTTTAAATTCAACCCATTGTAATAGGCTGTTGTTTTAAAGCAGAAAACTAGCTACTTTATATACAAAAATAAAACTGAGAATGCAGTTGGTATAAGAAGTCATTGAAAATACATTAATGGAAAAACATTTTTACAGTGTACTGCCCCTTTAAATTGAATAGGAAAATGACATGAGCCTGGAGTGTATCCATATTTGAAACAAATTAGGGTCATTGAGCTGGTCCTTGAGCTTTGTTGAAAGTTGTGACTGATGATAATTGTCTTTGTGTGGACAGCTAGAGCAGAGCGCCTTCCTGTAGTGCGTGGAATGATCCAGATTACTGAGGCTGTGTTCCCATGCTCACCTAAAATTCTCTCTCTGCTCCAATTTAGAGACTGGTGGTTCAGGGAGAAATCAGATCAGTCTGAGCAGACCTAGTCTTCCTGTTAATGTAGTGTTTAGAATTCCTGGGTGGGCGTGAACATTCTGTGTATGATCTCAAGCTTCATTTAGAGAAACAATGACCCTCTGGGGAATATTGCTGTAGGAGGGACAACAGGACAGAGCTCCTAACAGGTGGCAATCGCACAATAGGAAAGATGTTTGGGAACTCTGCTGTTTGATATGGTGAATCCTCAGATTGACAAATCCCACCAAGATATGCCCAGCACAACCCTGACTCTGCTCCATATTTTTCTAGTTACAACCTGGCTACTCAGCTCTGCCCCCCATACCACAAAAGTTCTACCACTTCTCCTCCCAGTACTGGGTGAAGTATTTTTCCTGTTGGTAGTTAAGTTGCAGATATCTGAGCAGAGTTTTATACGTGGCCATAAGAGACTTCGTAAGAAGCGCCTGATGGGTTTTTGTAGTATTCATTTCTATTTGTGAGATGCCCTTTTTGGTTCTTATAAATGGTTCTTTGTGAGAGATTGATTGAGCTTTGCCAGTTTTTGATGCTATTTTGATTGAGCCTCTGCAGACTTTTTGAGTGAGCTATGGGATTTTAAGGATGGCTCTGGGCATGAATTGTGAGTCACTGCAGCAACACAGTCAGTACTGAAACTCACTCGTTTTTAGATGCCACTGCCCACATCTAAGTAATACATCTATGATCTTACACATTGCATTTAAGAATGGAACACATGGTTTTCCTTGTATTTTTTATTTTTAGCATCCTTTTTTATATTATTATTATTAGTAGTATTATTTTAATTGTTGCTGTCTGGGGAGTTAAATTACTGAAAAATAGGACATAATGAAAGTATATTAAAAAGTTTTTTTTAACTACACCTAAACATTTTATATTACAATCTCATTTAAGTCACACTGACACACAATGTTTTGAGTTTCTTCTCCAGATCACACTAGTAATGATTTCACACTATGAAAGGGAGTCATGAATGAAATTAGGTTGTAGGGTAACTATTGACAGGGTGTGAATGACTAGTTGCACCAATCAGGATTTTTATTTTAGTCAGAGGAGGCATTTACAGTACTATACGCCTGTTGAAAGACTGTACAAGTGATCTAGTCTCCTACTAATTCATGTTCTTCCAGTGTTTTTCCAAGGACCTATACAATGGGCACACCAACCAACTGATTTTACCGACCACCCGGCTAAAATTTAAGGCAATATTAAGCTGAAATTAGTTAATATTTTTTTCAAAACATTTTCATTAAATCAATTTTTTTCTTAATATGGGAAGAGTCCACAGCTGCATTCCTTACTTGTGGCAATTCCGAACCTGGCCACCAGGAGGAGGCAAAGACACCCCAGCCAAAGGCTTCAATACCTCCCCCACTTCCTCATAACCCAAGTCATTCTTTGCCTTTCGTCACAGGAGGTTGGCAGAGAAGTGCTAGAAGATTTCGTAGTAGTCTCTTATGAAGGGTAGTACTCTTCAAGATGGGACTGGAGTTTTAAGTAGTCCTGTCAGCCTCTCAGTGAGAGCATGGATGAAAGTCTTTCTGTGAAACCATCCCGACTCATATTAACAGCTCCATAAGCAATCAGCGTTAACGAGTTTCGCTGCCTGCTTTCTTCACTCAAGTCCATGTCAGAAGCAACGTTACTATCTGTCAAGCTTGAAGGACTGTGTTACTGTTCCACGGCATAGATTCTCGTAAGATTGTTTCATTTTTTATACATTAATGATAACGCAAGAAGACAGGGTCACAGTGTGACTCCTTTTATCTGTATAGAATCAAGGGTTAATATCTCTGAGGGGGATTATTGAACAGTGGGGACTAATCTTATATGTTTGATTTTATGCTGCTTTTATGTGTGAGATGTTATGGGCTCAAAGGCTGTTATGGAATATACAGGTTTCACTTTCACTTTGAGAGCTGTGCAGCTTATAAGCTTGGTGCGCTTTTTCTCTTAGCAGTGACAGTCCTGCATTGTGCACCATGTGATTCATTCCCTCTTTCCTAACCGGGTGTCTATCAGAGAGGTATCATAAATCTCTGTTCTGTCTGGGACATAGTGGGTGGTGAGTGCCCTAGCTATTGGGGTATAAGGTGCCATTTTTTTTAATAAAATAAGATTGTTTTATTTCTGCAGTTGAGTAATTCCTGTTTATATTGTGAGGAGGCCTTAGATCCACCCTCTCAATTATGTGCCATATGCCTTGATAATGTGATATCAAACATGTTTGATATCACTGAGTCGTCCACCTCTGAGGAGTTCCAGTGAGGTGCGTACCCTACATTCTTATCCCTCTACAAGAAAAGGGGACAAAATAATTAATGAAAGTATATTGATGACTTTTTTTTATACATACGATTTATTATTTTATATTACCATCTCAAAGTGTTTAATGTCCCTTTAAGAAAGATGTTTCAGCATACTGGATATTTGTTTTAACCGGCGGTGGCTGTTGCCACGGTTGCTGGAGCAGCTATCTACTGGTGCGACTCCTTACGGGATCTGATCGAGGGGGAGGGTCCCCTCGACGTTATTCAGGCAAGAATTATGGCGTTGAGGGTTGCTAATTCTTTTATCTGTGATGCTAATAAACAGATTATTCGCCTAAATGCTACGGCTTCAGCTTTTTCTGTTCAGGCCCATCGGGCTCTGGCTGAAGTCATGGTCTGCGGATATGACTTCTAAGTCTAGACGTCTTTCCCTCCCCTTTAAGGGAATCATTTTATTTGGTCCAGGCCTGGATTAAATTATCTCCATGGTCACAGGGGGCAAGAGAATATGAACTAGTCTAAGGGACAATTTTCTTTCTTTTCGTTCTGATAAAGCCCATGTCAGCAGTCCTCCGCTAACCCGGAGCAAAACAAGAGCTCTTGGAAGCAGGCTCAGTCCTGGAATAAATCCAAGCAGAGCAAGAAGCCCGTCGAGTCTAAGTCGGCATGAATGGGTGGTCCCTGGTCCTATTCTGGATTCTGTAGGGGGAAGACTGTTGCTCTTTTCAGTCGCTTTGTTCAGGGACGTGCAGGATTCATGGGTCCTGGAGGTCATAGCTCAGGGTTACAAGATAGGTTTCAAGTCTCACCCACCCAATGGCAGATTCCTCCTCTCTCTCCTGTCTTCCTGACCAGATAGGTAGGAAGTATTTCTGGGGTGCGTACGGGATCTGTCCTCTTAGGAGTTCTGGTGTCTATCGCAGTGAGAGGTTTGGGATACTATTCAAACCTTTTTCGTGGTCCCAAAGAAGGAGGGGACTTTCCATCCGATTCTGGACCTAAAGTGCTTAAACAAGTTTTTAAATGTCCCCTCGTTCAAGATGGAGACAATAAGGTCCATTCTTCCCCTTGTTCGAGAAGGGGCAGTTCATGACCACGATAGATCTTAAGGATGCTCCCTTCACGTACCAATCCTTAAGAAGCACTTCCAGTTTATTGCACTTCCGTTTGGTCTAGCTACGGCTCCAAGAAATTTTTCGAAGGGTGGACCATTCAGAATCTCTCCTCTGTCTTCTTCGATCCCATGGATGGAATATAAATATAGAGGGAGTTTTCTTGTATAAAGTACTAGGATAGAATTCATGGGTACTATAATAGAATGAGAATATTTCTAACAGACCAGAGACGTTGCAAGCTACCTTCAACATGTCTTGCCCTCCAGACCCTCCTTAAGGCCATCTGTGGCTCGGTGTATGGAGGTGATTGGTCTCATGGTGTCCAGCATGGACATAATTTCCTTTGCCAGGTTTCACCTCAGACTGTTGCAACTGTGCATGCTGAAGCAGTGGAACGGCGATCATTCTGATCTGTTTCAACAGATTTCTCTGGACTACCGTTCGAGAGAATCGCTTTCTTGGTGTTTTTGTCCGGATCTCTTGTCCTAAGGGACGTCCGTCTTAAGACCATCCGGGGTGATTGTGACTACGGTTGCGAGTCCATCAGGATGGGGAGCTGTTTAGGGTGTCAGGAAGGCACAGGGCCTATGGACTCAGGAGGAAAGCTCCCTCCCAATCTTATTTTGGCTCTTTGGGCAATATACAATGCTCTGAAGGCTTGGCCTCTGCTGAGTTTGTCCCATTTTATCAGATTCCAATCAGACAATACAACCTCAGTGGCTTACATCATCCATCAGGGGGGGAACGAGAAGCTCCCTAGCTATGAGGGAAGTATCTTAGATTCTGGAGTGGACGGAGACCCACATTTGTTCACTGTCAGTGATCCACATTCCGGTGTGGGCAATTGGGAAGCGGATTTCCTCAACAGACAATCCTTTCATCCAGGGGAATGATCTCTCCATTTGCAAGCAGAAGATCTTATGACGTCTCAATACCAAGCTACCCAGATATGGGTCGAGGTACAGGGATCCTCATTAGCGGTGCCTTGGAGGTTCCATCTAATTTACCTTTTCCGGCTGTTACCACTTCTTCCTAGTGTAGTGGCTCAAATCAAGCAGGCATCAGTGATACTGATTGCTCCGTCTTGGCCGTGAAGGATATCGTTTGCGGATCTAGTGGGGATGTCATCATCTCCTCTGTGGAAGTTACCTTGTTGCAGGTATCTGCTGACCAAGGTCTCTTTGTTCATCAATATCTAGATTCTCTGAGGCTGACTGCGTGGAGATTGAACGCTTAGTCCTAGCCAAGAGAGGGTTTTCTGAGAGAGTTATTTTTTCTCTCATTCAAGCTTGTAAGCTAGTTGCTCGTCGCATCTATCATAAGGTGTGAAGGACCTACTTATTCTGTTCTCCAGGATGTACTGGAGAAGGGCTTTTTGCAAGTCCCCTGATGGGACAGATTTTGGTCCTGTCTGTGTTACTGCACAAGAGGGTCGCTGAGCTTCCAGATGTGCAATCATTTGTTAAGGCTCTGCTAGGATCAGGCCTGTGTTTAGTTCGAATGCTCCTCCTTGAAGTTTAAATCTTGTTCTTAAGGTTTTGCAACGGGCTCCGTTGGAGCCTATGCATGAAGTAGACTTTAAATTGTTGTCTTGGAAGGTTCCTTTTCTACTGGCTATTGCTTCTGCGTGCAGAGTATCTGTGATTGCTGCCTTGCAATGCGTCCCTCCTTATCTGGCTTTCCATGCTGATAAGGCTGTTCTACGAACCAAGTTAGGTTTTCTTCCTAAGGTTGTGTCAATTCGCAACATCAATCAAGAGATTGTGGTTCCTTTCTTATGCCCTAATCCTTCTTCATCAAAGGAACGTTTACAATGTAATTCTGGATGTGGTTTGTGTCTTGAAGTTCTTTCTTCAGGCTACAAAGGAATTTAGACAAACTTCTTTCTTTGTTTGTTCTCCTTTCTAGGAAGCATAGGGGTCAAAGGGCCTCTTTGACTTCCTTATCTTTTTGGCTGAGGAGTGTCATCCATTTCGCATAGAGCCAGCGGGACATAAGCCTCCTCTGAGGATTATGGCTCATTCTAAGAGAGCAGTGGTTTCCTCTTGGGCCTTCAAAAATTAGGCCTCTATGAATCAGATCTGTAAGGCGACTACCTGGTCCTCCTTACATACTTTTTCCAAATTTTACGAGTTTGATGTTTTTGCTTCTGCTGAAGCAGCCTTCGGGAGAAAGGTTTTACAGGCTATGGTGCCCTCAGATTTAGGGTCCGTCTCTCTTTTTTCCATCCCGTTAGCATTCCGTGTACTCTAGAGCTCGGGTATATGTTTCCCACAAGTAAGGAATGCAACTGTGGACTCTTCCCATATTAAGAATGAAAACATAAATTATGCTTACCTGATAATTTCCTTTCCTTCTGTATGGGAAGAGCCCACAGCTCCCGCCCGTGTTCTCCGATGGGCGGCCCTAAATTTAATTTTATTCTTCTGGCACCTTTTTCACCCTGATATTTCTCCTAATGTTCCCTGTTCCCTCTGCAGGATGACTGGGGTTATGAGGAAGTGGGGGAGGTATTTAGGCTTGGGTGTCTTTGCCTCCTCCTGGTGGCCAGGTTCAGTATTCCCCATAAGTAAGGAATGCAGATGTGGACTCTTCCCATTCAGAAGGAAAGGAAATTATCAGGTAAGCATAATTTATGTTTTTTTTATTTTGATGCTTCTTGGAAAACCTGGTCAACATTTCTTGTCTATAGTTTTTGATTATTCTCAGATTGCTTTTTTCCTTATGAAAATATTCAAGGATGATTTTTGTTAAAGGCCAGATATAGCTAGAGCAGGGTGTTATTAAAGGGACAGTTTACTCTAAAATGTTCTTCCCTTTAATTTGTTCCCAATGATCCACTTTACCTGCTGGAGTGTATTAAATTGTTTACAAGTACTTCCATTAACCTTATATTGGCGTTTGAATAAGTTTATTTAGCCTGTGGTATCCCCACCCATCCTGAAAGTTTTTCAGTAGAAGAAATTACACTCCCAGTGGGTTATAGAAGAGATAATGCAATAAAATGTTAATTTTTCATTGTTCTCTCCAAGTATTGGTTATTGGTTTATGGAGAGATATAAATTAAAGAAGCAGGTATATTTACACAATGTGATAAAGTAATGAGATCTGGTTATACCTACAAGCTCAAACCATTTTATTAGGTTGTGGCTTTAAAACACAAAATCAGCTAATTCACATACACAAATAAGCCTTAAAAAAATCTCATACATTTTATACTCTGTAACTGATGTAACTGGAAACACATTAAGGGAAAAACAATTTTATAGTATACTGTCCCTTTAACAAGGGATAGGTTAAAAAAGATTGACTTTGATGTATTCACTCATTCAAAAGGTAGATAAAAGAGAGACCAGAGCAAATGTGTAATCACAGTGACAAGAACAAAGAGGAATCACTGCTAATTGCTTTAAAATGAGACATTGATATTCTGACTATAGAGAGGAGGAAATCCAAACCAATACAGCATAGTAATTTCTCAGGGTGGGCTATGGTGGACGATTCAACGAATTGTGATTACAAAGAGGTTAGAGATGATTAAACATAAACAATAATAGGAGAGATGCTTAAAGAAATAAGACAAAGATGAAGGCAAAGATAAGGAATTGACCCAGGTTTTTATCTGTGAGTAATATGTAACCTGTGCTTGAATAACTATGCATGGCCCAATAACATAATTACTACAATAAAGAAATTAGAGAAGGAAATATAGAATTATAGTAAAAGAGAGGAAAGTGGTGGGATAGAAGTGAACATGAAAAGGATCAAAGTAAAGGACAATGAGAATGTGAATGTGCCGTAGGT